>NW_017616843.1:2922623-3177623 GCF_001879475.1 Ipomoea nil
GGCTTAGTACTGTGTTGAGCGCCAGGGTAACGAATTTGGCAACTCGGAAATCTGATCACTCTGCCCTCTTTCTGGGAATCCATGACTCCGTAGGGAGGGGTGGAACTAGTAAGATGGGTTTCCGTTTTGAGATGGCATGGTTACATGATGAATGGTGTAGAGGTGTGATGGAGCAGGCATGGGAGGAGGGAAGGACTAGGGGTCTACAGGACTGTATTGAGTATTGTGGTGTTCGGCTGTCACGATGGGGTGGTGATCAGTATCATAAACATGGGGAACAGATTGTGTCATTACGAAAAGAGCAGCATCGTTTAAAGGGGTGCACTGACCTGACCTCATTAACTGAGTATCAATGGCTGGAGGGGTTCCTAACCCGTCTTGAGTCTCAAGAGGATGTGTTCTGGAGACAGAGAGCCAAGCAACACTGGCTCAGGGGTGCAGATGCCAATACTAAATTCTTTCACAGGTATGGCTCTCACCGTAAAAAGAAGAATACTTTATCTAGACTTATGAATAATAATGGGGATTGGGTGGAAGGGGAAGCCATGAGGGGTATTATTATGGATTACTTTGATCATATTTTCTGCTCTGAGCATCCGGGGGATGGTGTGAATTTTTTAGAGGGGATAGCTCCACGTGTAACTCAGGAACACAATGAGGCGTTACTTCGTCCTTTTGAGTGTGAGGAAGTTAAAACTGCACTATTTGCAATGTTCCCGGATAAGGCGCCGGGCCTGGATGGAATGAATCCGGACTTCTATCAACAATTTTGGGATGTGGTAGGGGGGATGTCTCGAGTTTTATAATTGGATGCCTACAGTATCGAAATTTCCCACCTGGACTAAATAATACAGATGTGGTTTTAATACCAAAGAAGAGTGTTCCTGAATTAGTGTCTGATCTTAGGCCCATAGCCCTCAGTAATGTGGTTTATAGGATCATGGCGAAGGTAATGACTAACCGAATGAAATCGATAATGGAGGAAATCATATCGGCTTCGCAGAGTGCCTTTATACCAGATAGACTTATTACGGATAATATTTTAGTAGCTGCGGAGGTCGGTCATTATTTGAACAGGAAGTAGTGTGGGGTTGTGGGGTGGAGTGCTCTCAAATTAGATATGGCAAAAGCCTATGACAGAATGGAACGGTCTTTCCTGCGCAACATGCTCCTAGCATTGGGATTTGATAATAGATGGGTGGAATTAATTATGTTATGCATAACCAAGGTGTCCTACAATTTTCTGGTCAATGGCTCACGCGGTGACACGGTTACACCCACTCGTGGTTTGAGACAGGAGATCCTTTGTCCCCTTATCTTTTCATTATCTGTGTGGAAGGTCTTTCTTTATAAACAGGCACAGGCTAGGGGTTCTATTCATGGTTGCAGGGTCGCTAGAGGTGCCCCCTGTTTCTCATTTGTTTTCTGATGATGATAGTCTGTTATTTTTCAAAGCCAATGCCCAAGAAGCCACTGAAATTAAAAATTGCTTATCTGTATATGAGAATTTGTCTAGATAGGTAGTTAATTATCACAAGTCTAGTATATGCTACAGTAAGAATACTAGTGAGTTTGACAGAGATGAAGTGACACAAAACTTTGGAGTAGTTCAGGCTCCTAACTTTGGGGAATACTTGGGACTCCCCTCGTTTGTTGGAAGGAATAAGAAAGCGGTTTTCTCATATATTGAGGACAAAATCAAGTACAGGATTGGATCATGGAATAAGAAAATGTTATCACAAGCTGGCAAGGAAATCTTGTTGAAAAGTGTAGCACAATCTATGCCTACTTTTTCAATGAGTGTTTTTTTTTTTTTTTTTTGCTACCTATGTCTGTGTGTACGACTATTGAGAGAGTTATAAACCGCTATTGGTGGGGGACTGATAATGATTGGGGAATACACTGGAAAGCATGTGACAAATTATGTATCCCAAAGAAACATGGTGGTCTGGGCTTTAAGGACCTCCGGGCATTTAATTTAGCTATGCAAGGGAAACAGGCGTGGCCCGCTTCTTACCAAATCAGAATCCTTGGTGGCTTCCATTTATAATGCTAGATATTATCCCAAGGGTTCTTTTTTTTAGGCAGAAATAGGCAACAACCCCAGTTTTTGCTAGCGAAGTATTATGGTAGCAAAGATCCTAATTTTTAGTGGGTTCAGGCGCATGATTGGAAATGGTAAGACCACACTTATATGGGCACATTAGTGGATACAGAATGACCAGGAACCTATGGTACAGATAGAGATGCCTATGCAATTGGCAGGGGCGAAAGTTGAGGGCTTAATTGACCAGGATACTGGTACGTGGGATCATTCCTCACTAATTTATTCCAACCTACAGATGTGAAAAATATTAAAAAGATACCTATTTCCCCAGAAAATGATGATTCCTGGTATTGGCATGGAGACCTCAAAGGAATTTACTCAGTTAAGAGTGGGTATAGGCGCATTATTGGAGATTATGAGCACAATGATGGGGCATTTAGTAAATGGCTCACCCTGTGGAGCCTCAAAATCTCACCCAAATGGTAAACGTTTCTATGTAGAGCAATTAGTGATATCCTCCCAACCACTACAAATTTGATTATAAAGAGGGTGGATGTGGATCCAAATTGTGCCATGTGTGGAATCTCTCAAGAGGACACTATGCATGCTTTGGTGTTATGTGACTTTGCAAAGGCCATATGGAAACAATCTAACCTTCCAATCCCCAATATTGTGACCAATGTTTTTCACATTTGGTTTTCTAATCTTCTGAATGTTCTAAACTCTAATGGAATATTACATGCAACAGCAATTTTATACCATATTTGGAGAGCACGGAACGGAGCAGCGTGGGATGCTGTCCTGCTGCGACCAAGGAAGTTATTAGCCATGGCGGCCGCAACAATGCATGCATGGTGCAATGCACGGACCACCGCCAGTACCACGCCACTGCCATTAGCCGACCACCCTGGAGCTATTGGGGAACCACCACCACCGCCGCATGAACAGATAACCGCCGCGCCTCCCATCACAGCGGTACCACTGCCCAGAAATTGCCAAGTCGACGTCGGCTACCTCCACGACACGGGCATGGAAACGGTAGGGGCGGTGCTCCTCGATGCAAATGGAGAATATGTAGCGGCATTCAGTGCCCCTCTCCCGGTTTGTTTTTCACCACTCATGGCCGAGGCATTCGTGTGTAAGGAAGCATTTGTTGGGTAAAAAGGTGAAAAATCCCAAAAATAATAATAATCCTACGGAAAGATTAATATTATATGGGAAACAGAAAACTGGGAAGGAAAAGGTTGAGTATTTGGGTATAGGGTGAAACACGAGTTCGAACACAAGGTTCTTTTCCTTAAAACCTTATTTGCTACCTCCCACAAGTGCTAGGAGCGTTGTAGCCTAGGTTTCCCAGGATAAAACGTGTTACGATTCCTTGTTTAAGCACCTAAACAAGGAACCCTTCGAACAAAGCAAGGCTGGAACACAGATGGCTAAAGAAGAGAGTAGAGGCAGAGGTTTTGAAGCTGGAAAAACTACTGGAATTCCTTTTGGTTTTCACTGTGTGTAAAATGCTTCTGCCCCACCTCTTCTTTATATAGGGCTCGTTGGAAGGGATAGCCTTGAACATGGCATTTAATTGGTATTAAAACCAATTGTGTAACACCTGTAACGGTCACCACTAAGTAGGATTAAACTCTGAGATTAAGAGTTGGAATTAAACAGTATTAATTCCGTAACAGATGAGTTTAATCTTCTGACCGTTGGGGTGCACGAGAGTACCCACTCTCGTGTTGTGTCACAACACGAAAGTACAACTCTCGTATTCACCGTTGCACGAGAGTTTTGCTCTCGGTGCACCACAACCTCTCATGCTACACACGAGAGTAGGTGCTCTCGGTTCGGTTTTGGCCGAACCAAGTGACTATAATAGATGGCTTAGCCCGCAGGTGCCGGCGCACGCGAGCTCGGGCTTGATTCAAGCCTTTTGAGCTCTTCTAGTTGGATTTTGATTTGCACCCCCCCCCCCCCCCCCGCCCCGCGCGCGAGAGAGCCTCTATGCTATACAATTCTACAAGCTTGAAATGAGCTCATGTATATAAGGGGGGGCAAATCTTGTTTCCAAACCAATGTGGGACAAAGTCCTACATTTTTCCTTCATTTCCAAATTCAAATGGGTCTACTTTGAGAATCAATATCTCATTCACCCATTATCCGTTTTGAGCGTACAATATATCAATCTCTTCGTCTCACTACGAAGAACACGAATCCACTTTGACCCGACCCAAATCAGAAGTGGACCCCACTGATAATTGTACCACAAAGTAGCTACTTAATATGCCATTTTTATGTCATTTTAAGCTAATTTTCCAACATACATCTTCCTTTCTCCACATCCTGCCATGTTTTTACTATCTACTTCTTTTCTAGAGTCGCAATTGATCCAACATGAATTTGTGCATTGTGCAGGTCTTTGAAGGTGAAAGGGGTCTCACAAAGGACAACGGGTTGCTTGGTAATTAAATTTGATCTAACTGGAATAGCTCTGATCTTCCACCCCAATATATAATTAATAAGAGCTGCCTTTCCATTCTCTCTTTCAACTGAAATTGTAATCTGCTGGAACAGAGGAACACCTCAAATTGAAGTTACATTTGAGGTTGATGCTAACAGCATCCTAAACGTTAAAGCCGAAGACAAGCTAAGGCCTCTGGCGATCTGAAAAGATTACAATCACTAACAATAAAGGCCGCTTGATTGTTTGGTGAGAACTTATAAAGCCCCTGAATTACGTGGAGGAGCAGCGACAAGGAAGAGCAAAGAATGCCTCTTTCATGACGAAGAGGTAAGTTTAATACACTTGGCAGTAGTATCAAATGCATCACTAATGTTTAACTTTGTTTCTAACCTAATCTATTATCTTTTTTCTATTAAATTCTTTTGTTTTCTATTTCTATGTGTTACAGAAAGGATTGCAGCCTTACATGACAACCTGGGCTAGGGCTGGATTGAAGATTCAAGACATGACAACCTAAGGAGAATTGAAGAATTGGATCTTTTTTTTTTTGGTCTAACTTCCACCTTTTGTAAAACATTACATGAATAATTTTGTAGTTTCAAGCTATTCTGTAAATTTATTCTACACTTAACAACTACACAATTGTTCAAGGGATTCTATTGTACTGAAATAAATTAAAGCATAACACTTAGCATCAACACAAACTTTTCAAGTAATGAATTCTATTCTACTCAAATAAATTAAAGAATAACACTTAAACTCAGTATTCATAAACTCATTCAAGTATAGAATCCAATACTAGCAAGTAGAGTCATAACACACTTAAACCTTTTTTACTTCTAAAATAATTAAAGTTTAAAAAAAAAATTAAAATTTTGTGTAGGCTTATTATTTTGAAAAAAAAATTAATATGACTACACTACAATTAAACAATTTTTCCTTTGAAACAAATATTTCTAAACTAATTGTTTAGGCTTAAAAATAATAATTTGAATTTTTTTGGCACAAAGCAAAATTTTATGACTAAGATTAATAGTCTTATCAAAAAAGAAAATGACTGAGATTAATAGTGAAACTGTAAATTGAATAAGTAAAAAAAAAAAGAAAAAAAAAAAGAGTAAACTTTGCAATAAGAAAATGTCATAATTCTAGGATTTGCCTGCACTGAAATATATATGCTCTGAACTTGCATGTAGATCCGTGAATTCATTGCTCAATGAATTGAAATTGTAAATCTCAAATCTACCAGGTCAAAATTCAGATCTGTTATTTTTTATCGAGACTCTGTATCGTGATTATTATCGCCATTAATGATACAAAATCGTGATATAATCTATCATAAATCCAAAATGAAAATTTTAGTGGAAGAAATTAGGGTAGAAGCAAGTGTTGGACTGAGTAGATCAGAGATTCGCATATTGCCACTATCGAGAGAGAATATGAAGGGTCGGGTTGCTTTGGAAAGTTCTAAGGTTAGATAGGTTTATATATCAGGATTATTGTGTCGGATTTTGGGTCATGAATAGTACACTACATTGGACTTGAAATATTGTTTGATATCAATTTTCATTTTTGGGGCGTAACAAATTATATAATCTAAATAGTAGGCCTGACTATATATATATATATATATATAATTCACAATCTTATTCAATTATTATTATATCTTATCTTATATATAATTATATAATGATATATTTAACATTATATAATATTCTGAAAATATTAATATGTTATTGTGAGAATATTAACATACTTTAATGATACAAGGTTTATTGTTACAAAGTTGACTGATCATGTTTTGGAAGCTCAAATCATGTGTGGAACGAGTGTAGGAACAAAAGTTTTAATTCTTCGAATGTCGTTAACACCTTTTAATTCAAGATTTTTGTTTCAAGTTCCAAAGAAAGAAATTCATTTTGATGCTATCATATGCCACGACAATAAATAAAAGTTAATGGTAAACATTATCACACGTGGATTTGTTTTTTAGAAAGTCAATCTTTAGTTATGGTGTATCATTTGCAGTCTCAAGAGTTAGTAATCCTAGGAGATTAAAAATTTTGATATGGGAATAATGTACCATCTGTAAGTACGGCTAAAAATGTCGTATACAAAGAAGTTTTCAATAATGTGTAATACAATTACAATGTTCTTCGTTTTTCAATAATTAATTCATATACTATTATAGTTTTTTTTTTATCAGTACTGTTAATCTTACTATTGTATCATATGTCTGAGAATCGCAGCGGTGCAACTACTAGGTTGTCAGACTTACATATGAATTTGGAGGTATAACATATTTGAGTTGTGATTAAGTGTTTCCGATTCAAATGTTGAATTATTAAAAAAAAAAAAACATTTTGCTATTACATAGAATAAAAAGATTATACGATAATCTTAAATTATTAAGAGGCCATATTTAATGACCGTACATCGCATGGGAAACTTACTAGTAAAATTAAATAACATTTTCACATATTTGAGTGTATAAATATTGAATGAAACTGTAGTTATATTGAAATGAAACTGTAGTTGTGTTGAATTGAATAACTGCAGTGTATACAAAATGAAATTGAAGAACAGAGTAATTTTTGGTGAAGATTCTGTTTCTTTTCATTAAACAAAACGATGTCATTTTGATGCGCGGTGCATGATCGATCATGCATCGCGGTGCACGATATAATTTGCGATGAAATACACATAAGGGCAAATTTGAAAAAGTAGAAAGATAGTGGTGTTTAATTTTGAAAAGTGAACAACATTATGGGACAAACTAAAAAGGAAAGTAAGACAAATAAAATGGGACAGAGGGAGTATAATTATAATTCAAATATGAAATAGACTTGGACCAATTAATTAATTAATTCAATAGCCTAAATCAAATTTACATGGACTAGTTAAATTAATTCAATTATTATGACTCAATTAATTAAATTGGTCCAATAATCAATCTCAACATCGAGCCCAATAATAATTTTATCGACCCATTTGTCGGGTTTAAATTTTCGGTGTCTACAAATTGTTTCCTCGAGACTAGCCGGAACATGCTGCCTGTAATACTTGGAGCGAGGGAATCTCGAAACTTAACAAACGATCCTTTAAATTCATCAAAGCACATCTTAATGACTTAATTTCATGAGCCTAAAACACATGCATAATATTCATTGAGCCCAAAATTAATTAAAGATGTAGTTGGTTGTAGGATAGTTATGATGTGCTCAATGAATTGTGGACACGGGCCCAAAACCACGTCGTTTTTAAAAAAAACGCGTCATTTAGTTTAAAAAAAAAAAATCACGCGTGTTTTGCCGTTATTTTTTTTTTTTGGATTATGAATGTACAGTTATGCCGTTATGAATGTACAGTTATGTCGTTATGAATGTACAATTATGCAATTATGAAATTATGAACACAAAGCTCTAACATTATGAACTTACAATTATGAACATTTATAGTGATAAAAATATGACCATGGAGCTTTAAAATTGTGAATATAGAGCTTCGAAGATTGTGAATGTACAGTTATGGAGTTATGAATGTACAGTTATTGATCGAATTATGAATGTACAGTTATTGATCGAATTATGAACAAATAGCTCTGACATTATGAACTTACAATTATAAACATATAGTGATAAAATTATGAACATAGAGCTCTAAAATTGTGAACATAGAGCTTCGAAAATTATGAATGTACAATTATGGAGTTATGAATGTACAGTTATGAAGTTATGAATGTACAGTTATAGAGTTATGAATGTACAATTATGGAGTTATGAATGTATAGTTATTAACATATAGTAATAAAATTATGAACATATACCCCTATAACGAAGCAGTCTGAAATTAAAAAAAAAAAAAAAAAAAAAAAAAAAAAAAAAAAAAAAAAGATAACAGACTAACAGTGCCTAACGGCACTGTTATCCGTGTCCAGCCTGCAAGCTGGACACGGGTCCAACGCATAACGATTGCAAGGTATAAGTCGTAGTGCGATTCCATGAGCCCAAAGGTATGAAGATTTTGCCATGTTGAATATTAAGTTTATACAACATTCATTGACCCATTCAAAATTCTAAGCCCATCAAGTCATCAACAATCAAATTCCTCTTCAACACTGAATCACTGATGACCATTCAAAAATATAAGTGAATCAGTCTCAAATTTATGTCATGCTGAACTCTAGCAGCATACGAATCCCACCACCACACAAGCTCAATCACACTCTTAATAGGACTGAAGTTTCAATTCAATTCTAATTGTGATACCCTCTTATGATACACTATAAATAGGACCAAAACCCCTCCACTTCATACCCACCGAAACAGAACCAAAGAAGAACAACTCGCAATCTACTTCTCAATCAGGTAAAATTCTCACCTTTGTATCTTCCTCTTCCCCATGTACGTTTTAATCTGCAGGAATGACAATACATACAGCCGCACCATAAAAACGAGAGGGAAACTGGGATCAACATAAACGTACGAAGCGATCGGGGAGCGCTGGATTTTGTCAATCGCCGCCATGAACTGCCTCAAGGAATGTTGCCAACCTCATGGAAGAACCACCAGTGTGCGAAACAAATGTGTTACCGCCGGAGTGTGGGTTTCCATCGGTAGTGCAAAAATCTAAGAGGGGCGACGGGAAATCTGCCAAGCAAGTTAGAACTGTTGGGAAAAATCCCACTACCTGTGATAAATAAAATCACAGGACCAACAAGAGCGCAAATACGAGATGGTACAAAATAGCTAAAATAAATAATAGACACAAAGGACACAAGATTTACGTGGAAAACTCCAAAATCACCAAAATCACGGGGAAAATAACCAAGGACCACCACCAACACAATATTCCACTATAACAAATCTTGGGTACAAAGTTGCTGGCTACCACCCGAGCCAAACACCCTAAAAATATCAAATACAACAACTCTAGGCCAAATACATTCTATCACGTTCACAGGCCTAAAAATGAATAATATCTCGTACTCAAAATATTCAACCACCACGAGTAAGGTGAATAGAATACAAATATTACGAGAATATCCAAAAAGATGCTTGGAACAAATAACTGACCTCTACAAAATATTTGATAAAGAAAGTACCCAAAAGATCTAGGCAAACCCACGACAAAGTAGCACAAAATGAAGAAGAAATAGAAGTTGCTCCTTCCGCTGCGCTATGTACTGCCGTGAAGAAAGAAGAAGAAGAAAGTGAATTTCTTCTTTCTTTGTCCACTGCCTTAGCTGAAAAGAATGTGGAAATTTTTGTGGTGTGTTTGAACAATGAATATTGCTCCTTTTATACTTGTGAGGTGCTGCCAAAATGGAAGAGAAAGAAAGAAATTGTCAACCCTTCACATGCATGCCAAAAGCATTTAATTTTCCCTCTTTCATGCTGACAACCGAAATGGGAATTGAATGAGGAAATCCATTTTTCAACCTTGTCAAATCCATGCTGCAAAAGTAGTGTGAAACAAAGAAAAAAAAAATTCCTTCTGGACATCTCCCCCAACTTTCACTTTTCAACTTCTACCCATATCAGTATATCACATTCTCCAAGACAATTAATAATTGTCAGCAAACTTCTCCAACAAGCTCACAAATATATTAATATATTATAGTGGATAAAATAGGCTTGATCCAAATTGAGCTATTTACCACATAGGAGGGAAGCCCCAACCCAACAAATCTCCCCCCCCCCCCCCCCCCCCCCCCCCCGACTATGTGGAGGATATCGCCATCCCGGCGATACAGCAACAAACCTCAAGTGACCTAACTTTCATTGGTCCACACACATCATAATGTATCAACTCTGATGCACATTCATTTGTTGCCACATTCACTGAACCACTAGAAATAGAGCTTTGCAAAGAGTACAAATTAGAAGACTTGTTACCTCGTGCAACAACCAGTGAGCCTTTATCAATTTTCCACTGTCCATCACCAAAGAAACAGCAGAAACCATCATCATCAAGATTTTCAGTAGAAATAAGATTCAGTCTGATACCCGATGCATGCATTACATTTTTAAGTACCAGCTGACCATCATCACCCATTTTCAGCTCTCCAAAATCACCTGGAGTATATGAAGCAAAGAATTCCTTCCTTGGTGTAACATGGTAGGCTGCACCTGAATCCACAATCCAAGTTGTCTCATGGCAAGCAACATTGATGGCATTCTCATCACAAGCAACAAGCAAATCTCCTCCAACTATTGCAACTTGGTTCCCGGTGGCATCATCATCATGTTGCTTCTTGTCTCTTTTCAACTTGAAGCAATATTTCTTGATATGTCCTTTCTTGCCACAATAATGATATTCAACATCTCTACCCTTCTTACCCTTTTGCTTGTTTCTCCCCTTATCTTCTATAACCAAAATCTCTGACTGAGAAGCGGAGGTGTCTTGAGATCTTCTTCTTGCTTCTTCATTCAAGATACCGCTCTTGACATACTCCATGGTCACAACACCGTTGGGAGCAGAATTGGTCAAAGAAACCCGAAATGTTTCCCAAGAATCAGGTAGAGTGTTAAGTAACCAGAGACCAAGTACCTCATCCTCAAATGTGATGCCCATGCTTGACAACTGATCAAGAACACCCTGGAAATCATTAACATGATCATTGATCAATGTACCTTCCCTATATCTTAGATTCATCAACTGCTTCAACAAGAACAACTTGTTATTGCCTGTTTTGGAAGCATACAGGGTCTCAAGCTTATCCCACAAGCTCCTGGCATTCGCCTCATTAATAACGTGGTTCAGAATATTGTCTTCGACCCATTGTCGAATATAACCACAAACTT
This sequence comes from Ipomoea nil, assembly GCF_001879475.1. NCBI lineage: Eukaryota > Viridiplantae > Streptophyta > Magnoliopsida > Solanales > Convolvulaceae > Ipomoea > Ipomoea nil. Next base: position 2,933,938 of record NW_017616843.1, read on the forward strand.
GTTGGTTCTCAAAGTTCCACTCCTCGTCTGACATATTTGCTGGCTTTGCACTTGCAAACACAGGTAGATGCAATTTCTTCACAAACAGGAGATCCTTCATCTTGGCCTTCCAAATGTGAAAATTTCTACCATTCAAGCGCACCATATTGATCGTATTTGCCTCCATGTCAAATGTACCCGATCAAAGACCAGGGCTTTGATACCACTTTGTTGGGAAAAATCCCACTACCTGTGATAAATAAAATCACAGGACCAACAAGAGCGCAAATACGAGATGGTACAAAATAGCCAAAATAAATAATAGACACAAGGGACACAAGATTTACGTGGAAAACCCCAAAACCACGGGGAAAAACCACGGACCACCACCAACACAATATTCCACTATAACAAATCTTGGGTACAAAGTTGCTGGCTACCACCCGAGCCAAACACCCTAAAAATATCAAATACAACAACTCTAGGCCAAATACATTCTATCACGTTCACAGGCCTAAAAATGAATAATATCTCGTACTCAAAATATTCAACCACCACGAGTAAGGTGAATAGAATACAAATATTACGAGAATATCCAAAAAGATGCCTGGAACAAATAACTGACCTCTACAAAATATTTGATAAAGAAAGTACCCAAAAGATCTAGGCAAACCCACGACAAAGTAGCACAAAATGAAGAAGAAATAGAAGTTGCTCCTTCCGCTGCGCTACGTACTGCCGTGAAGAAAGAAGAAGAAAGTGAATTTCTTCTTTCTTTGTCCACTGCCTTAGCCGAAAAGAATGTTGAAATTTTTGTGGTGTGTTTGAACAATGAATATTGCTCCTTTTATACTTGTGAGGGGCTGCCAAAATGGAAGAGAAAGAAAGAAATTGTCAACCCTTCACATGCATGCCAAAAGCATTTAATTTTCCCTCTTTCATGCTGACAACCGAAATGGGAATTGAATGAGGAAATCCATTTTTCAACCTTGTCAAATCCATGCTACAAAAGTAGTGTGAAACAAAGAAAAAAAAATTCCTTCTTCTGGACATCTCCCCCAACTTTCACTTTTCAACTTCTACCCATATCAGTATATCACATTCTCCAAGACAATTAATAATTGTCAGCAAACTTCTCCAACAAGCTCAAATATATATTAATATATTATAGTGGATAAAAATAGGCTTGGTCCAAATTGAGCTATTTACCACATAGGAGGGAAGCCCCAACCCAACAAGAATAACCACCGGGGCGTGGGTTTCTACTTGCAGTGCTCGAATCCCGGAGCTGCTAGAGTTCTTCGCTGGAGGCCGCTGCTCAACCGCCCACGTCGCTGCCTTGTCAATCGCAGACTGCCGCCTGGTGTTGCTCAGCCCTCCCTGGAGACCGCCGCTGCTGGAGCTCTTCGCAGGAGTTGCTTACCGTCTGTTGGAGTCTATTTTCGTCACTGTTGGACTGCATCACAGAGGCTCTGTTTCTCTACTGTTGTCGTTGCAGGAGGTCGATTGGAGTCCGCTGCTGTCTCTCTGTTTTTGCTTTTTCTTTGTTTCTTTTTTTATTTTTTTCCTTGTTTTGTTGCTTTCGTTTCGTCCTCTGTTTGCTTTTCAATATTCTAATTATTATTATTATAATAATAATAATAATAATAATAATAGTAATAATAATAATAAATATGGAATACTAGTAATAATAATAGTGATATTAATTATTATCGCCATTAGTATATATTTTTATGTTTTTTTTTTTTGCCGCGACTTCTTCAAATTCGGTATAACTTTATCTCAGTTCAAAATGGTACACTTTCAAGATCAATGACTTGATGGGCAAAAGAACCTGGTGATATCAAGCAACAGGAGTGACCATAAAATCATGAATGCAACTGGACTCCGGAGTATGATCGTCTGTCATCTAAGGTGTGGACCTTGCTGCCAGGAATGCAGGACAAACCACCCAAAGACAAACTACCCACGCTGGGGAATCGCATACTTAACGTTGAAGTCTTGTGGTCGGGGTCAAGACATAGACTTCGATGGTGAGTTCGCTTATTTGAAAGGATACTGGGAGTGGGCTGAAGACACACTTAGCTTCTTCAGCAAGACTTTAAAGGACGTCATGATATATGATGTTGTGTACGCGTCATTGTTCACATATGACCGTAATACTAGCATCGTCCAAGCCTTTTGCGAAGCATGGTACCCGCGAACTAATACACTGATTACCTCGTCCGGTGAGTTGAGCTTTTCATCTCGGGATTTGCACATACTTGGGGGGACTACCATTGTCCGGTAGCATTCATGACGAACGCATCCCAAGTGTCTTGGACCCAAGTGTTGCGCGTGCTTATTCGAGGCATTTTACCGTTTAAATCAGCAAGAAGATGACACCACCTATGTTCAAGCATCACGATGGATCGATCCATCGTGTTTTCCTGCACCAAAAGTTGATCCATCGCGATGCTTGAACATAGGTGGTGTCATTTTCTTATTGATTTAAACGGTAAAATGCCTCGAATAAGCATGCGTAACACTTGTTTGAATTCTTGGTCAGGTCCAAGGCACTTGGGATGTGTTCGTCATAAATGCCGTCGGACAATGGTAGTCCCCCAAGTATGTGCAAATCGCGAGGTGATATGCTCAACTCACAGGACGAGATAATCAGTGTTTAGTTCGCGGATACCATGCTTCGCCAAATGCTTGGACGACGCTAGTATTACGGTCATATGTGAACAATGACGCGTACAGAACATCATATATCATGACGTCCTTTAAGGTCTTGTTGAAAAAGTTAAGCGTGTCTTCAGCCCACTCCCAATATCCTTTCAGATAAGTGAACTCACCATCGAAGTCTATGTCTTGGCCCCGGCTACAAGACTTCTGCGTTGAGTATGTGATTTCCCAGCGTGGGAAGTGTCTTTGGATGGTTTGTGCTACATTCTTGGCAGCAAGGTCCACACCTTGGATGGCGGACGATCATACTCTGGAGTCTAGTTGCGTTCATGATACGACACCACGAGCTTTGCCTGGTCATGTGGTAGTATGGGTGGGTTAACCGCAACATGATTTTATGATCGCTCTTGTTGCTTGATATCATTAGGTTCTTTTACCTATCAAGTCGTTGATCTTGAAAGTGTACCATTTTGAATTGTGCTAAAGTTATACTGATTTTGAAGAAGTCGCTGCCAAAAAAAAAAAAAAAAAAAACATATACTAATGACGATAATAATTAATATAATAATTAATATCTCTATTATTATTATTATTATTATTATTATTATTATTATTACTATTATTATTATTATTACTAATATTATTATTACTATTACTATTATTATTACTATTAATATTATTATTACTATTATCCTCACCATATAGAATTAGAACTATTTTGATTTATCTAGTCGGGCAACTCCATCCTTTGATTTCAAAATTTCTTTGACTTTACCCAAAAGAAGACAACAATCATTCCTAAGTTCCATTGGAATCGTAAGATCTATCATGTAAGATGTGTGGATAGTGAAAGAGGTTAATGATAAGGCTTCCCCATACAAGTCTGCCGATGCAAATACTTTAGATCCAAGGACCTAGCAATGACTGAGTCCTAATTTTATTTTGTCTAAATAAATATGAGTTAATTCCAACATTAGTCCTTCGACTATCATGATTTTTCACAATTAATCATAAACTTTTAATTTGGACAATTTAGACACTCGACTATTAAAATGTTTTCAATATTAGTCCTTCCGTCCCAAGCTGGTTAAGTGGATGTTAAAATGAGGGTTAAAATAGTCTTTTAATATACTCTCTTATAATACTTCGTTCCCTTCCGATTAAATCAAAATACGCAGAGATCGCAGTCAAAATACTACACCGTTCACAACAGAATTGCTGACGGCGGCGGCACTTCGGAGGTCAGGATTTGAACATGGGTAGATGTTGGCGGCGTCGACTTTCCAGCAGCAGATATTGGTGCCCCCCACTGCGGCCATTCCCAATGGAAGCTCCAGCCGTTAGCGTGGAACATGGGTAAGGTCCACAGATATTTCCTCTTCGTTAACTCCAGAAATCCTTTCATCGGTCCTATAATTTTGATTACATACAGTAGTCTTCTCCGGTCGAATAATTCCAATGGTAGAAGCTATAGATCGAGTTGGTTTTCATTCCTGCCCCAAGAATGGGGCACCATGTTTCTGGTGTTGAAGCCGCGCGCGAAGCTCCTCCTACGAACACGCCCCCGCCTCTCTATTAAAGTCTTCATCATGAAGTTTCCGTTTGATTCCAAAGTTAATTCTTACATTGAATCTCTACCCAAGTTGAAGTTGATACCACTGGCGGTGGATCCTCCTGAGCATTTGAAGGAGCACCCCGACAAGACGGTCTTCTTCCTCTTTTTTTTTTTTTTTTTTTGAAATCTCTTCTTCCGTTTATTAGTTGAATCTCATAAACCTAAAGTTAGGAACTGTGTTAAAGAGATGAAAGATTCAAGGCTAGCTGGGTTTGTTGTGGGCATGTTCTATACTGCCATGATGGATGTGGCTGACGAGTTGGGCATCCCCACCTATGTGTTCTACACTTCCGGTGCGGCTAAGCTCGTCCTTCACCTCCATCTCCAAAGCCTCAAAGACGACCACGGTGTGGATGTCACGGAGTTTAAGGATTCCGACCCAGATTTGAGCATCTCCACTTATTCCAAACCCTTTCCGGCGAAGTTATTGCCGGCGGTTGTGTTGCTTTAAACGGGCGGCTCAACCATGTTCCTGGACATTGCCAAACGACTCCGACAGACAAAAGGCATCCTCGTCAACACCTTCTTCGAGCTAGAGCCACGCTCTGCTTCTCCTCCTCCTCCTCCTTTGGAACTGTGACGGTCAGAACGCCGTTGTCCATGCTAGCCTTCACTTGATCCACCTTAGCATTCTCCGGCAGCCAGATCCTCCTGACGAATTTCCCGGAGCTCCGCTCGCCAAGTGTCGCCCTTCTCCTCCATCTCTCGCTTTCGCTCGCCGCAGATGATCTGGAGATTTTGATATATGTGGCGTATAGAGTTTTGAGATTTTGATTTATTTTGTGTATACAAATACGGAGAGAAGGAATAACAAGAATTATACTCTCAACAATTGAGAGTACAGTTTTACCCCTTTATTAAACGTCTACTTAACGACATTATGACAGAAGAACCAATATTGAAAACATTTTAATAGTCAAGTATCTAAATTGTCTAAATTGAAAGTCGAGGACCAATTATGAAAAATCATAATAATCGGAGGACTAATGCTGGAATTAACTCAAATAAATATTAACACATGAAGGTATTACAAAATAAATTTGAAGAGTATAAGTTCATACATTAAAATTACATCAATTAACATTATTAAATTATACAAAAATAATTTCTAGCACCATACAATAAAAAGTGCTCGAGAACGGTCCGTTACTATACCAAAAACAAAACATCTAACAACAAAATAAACCTAAGACGACTATCAAAGACCCAATAAGTAAAAAAGAAAGATAAAATAACAACCATGATTTAAAACAATCAAGCAACAACTAAGGTGAATCCTCCCTGTCCAGAATATCACTATAGCATTAAGACTTAAAGAGTACAATTTATAGCATCCTAAAAAAAACAAATAATATTGAATTACATTTTAAGAAATTAACAAATCTATATCAAGAAAATCTTCTACTATTTTCTAATGATGACATAAATACAATTGTGATCAAGAGAAGGATCACTAATTCAAAAGATATAATTGTCTTACCTTAGCTTAGCTTACCATGCAGAGATTTAGTTGAGCAATTACCTTCATTTCATCCTCTACTTTTAAGCTCTACGAGCTGCAAAAAACAAACAAACAAATAAATAAATAAATAACAAATTGTGGAATGAAGATTTCCACTTTTACAGAAAACAATTTTAGATAGCACACTATACCATCACAATCTCTTAGAAATTGAAGTTTGATTCGATTCAACCTTGCTACTACATCTTTCATATTTAACCGCATTTCTGGAGAGTCCGCAACACATTGTAATGCCAATTCTAGTGTAGAGGATACACATTGCAGTTTCGTAGTGAAATCTTTATCCTCGACCCTCAATAAGTTGGAATCTACTACTTCAAGTATGTGGTGAGGTATAGAATTTCTCATCCAACTTTTTAAGCTTAAATCCTCACTAAAATATTCATCTGTGGGCCTTCTTTTCGAGAATGTTTCCATTAACACAACCCCAAAGTTGTAAGTGTCGCATTGTGTTGATATCATTCCCGTTGATCCATACTCTATGATTATAAAAACCAAAATCAATATTTTTGAAACAAAAATCAAAGGGCTATGTCCATCGAACTTGCAAATATTGTAAATTTATGGATAAATAATTCAATGAAAGCTAAAATTGCATTTACCTGGTGCCATATAGCCCAATGTTGCTAGAGTTTCTGTTTGCAAGAAGTTTTCTTCCTTGGTTAAAAGCTTTGTCACACTAAAATCACTTACATGGGCAACCATATCTTCATCCAATAACACATTTGCAGGTTTTAAATCACAATGGACTATTGGTATTGTGTAACCGTGATGAAGATACTCTAAAGCACATGCAACATCAATCATTATATTCAACCTTTGAACAGTATCTAAGAAGTTACTCTGTGAGTGCAACCACTGGTCAAGACTTCCATTTGACATGTATTCAAGGACCAAGGCCTGGTAGTTGTCAGAAAAGCAACAGGTATTAACTTTAGTGAGATTTCGATGGCGTAAATTCCTTAGCACTTCACACTCAACATCAAAACTCCTAAGTGCACGTTCTGATTGATTAAACACCTTCACTGCAATTGGCATTCCGTTATTCAAAATCCCTTTATAAACAGAGCCAAAACTCCCTGAACCTATAAGATTACTTTGGCTGAATCCACTTGTAGCCCTTGCAAGTTCAAAATAAGATATCCTTATTTCATCGAATGGAATGTAGATATTCATCACACTTGGGACATCATGTTTCTTTCGTTGCCTTGTCAAGATAATTGCAATAATTAAAATAGTAATTATTAAAGCAGCTCCCAAAGATGCAACTGTAATGAGAAGTCCTGTTTTAATCTTTGAATGGTGAGCAAAATGACAAGGTGGGACATGAAATTTTGGAATTCCACATAGCTCCTCATTGAACAAGAACGACGCACTTGTGAGATTCTTGAAACAACCACCGGATGGAATTTCACCACTCAATTCGTTGAAAGATACATTAAAGTATTTGAGGTATGCAAGTCTTTTCAAAGACACTGGAATTGAACCCGAGAGTCTATTCAAAGATAAGTCCAAAAGTTCCAAGGAAATAATTTGACTTATTTGTTTTGGGATAGACCCTTCTAGCCTATTGTTTGCAAGGGAGAGAGATTCCAAATTTTGCAACTCTCCAATTGTAACTGGGATATTTCCTGAGATCTCATTGTGAGAGATGTTAAGAAAGTAAAGTGCCTTAAACCCTTCAACTTCAACAGGTAGAAATCCATCTAAGAAATTGGAACTCAAATCAAGCGTCAATAGATCTCTGAGAGAACACAAGCTTGAAGGTATTCTAGATGATAAAAGGTTTGAACCAAAATCAATATTCCTAAGGGAAGTACTATTACCAAAGCATTTTGGTAAACCACCAGAAAGTTGATTATTGTGTAAATATAGTTCCCCTAGATACTTGACTTCACAAAGACTTTGAGGAATGGGACCATTGAATTTGTTAGTACTAAGATACAACCGTTGAAGCTCATGTACCCTTCCAAGTAGTGGTGGAATAAACCCCCTCAAGTTATTGCTTTCCAAATTTAAGGTAACCAATCCACTTAAGTTCCCAATTTGATTAGGAATGATGCCCTTTAACCCACAATCCTCAACAGCAAGAAACTCAAGAGATGAGGAAAGATTCCCAATGGATGATGGAAGGATAGCATATAGAGGGTTGCTAGTTAACAATACTTCTCTTATATAATTGCAATTAACCAAGGAGTTGATGACACTTAACTCTTGTGATGTAGGATTGTTAGTGAGCATGTTACCTTGCAAATGTAGTTGTTCTAGGAGCCTTAGATTACCAAGAAATGTAGGTAATGTGCCGCTGAATCTATTACCTTCAAGGGATAAGATAGTAAGTTTTGAACAATTTGATATTGAATCTGGTATCACTCCGGAGATGAAATTGATACCAAGATAGAGACTTTCTAGATCTGATAGAGCATACCCCATACTTGTGGGGAGAGTGCCCACAAGGTTGTTGTCTGAAAGTTCAATAAATATCAATGAAGAAATGTTGAAAATTTCTTTTGGTATTGTCCCACTTAAGTTAGCGGATCCCAAGCCTACCTACTTCAATGTATAAAGTTTTCCAATTTCTTGTGGTATTACACCTGCCAAATATTAATATTCTTGTAAGCTCATTATATAGAAATACATACACACACAATATACTGTTAAAAAGGGCAGACGAGATGGAATTGTCAAAGCCTGTCATTTGGTAGGGCTAACTGTCATGGCCCATGGGCCTTTATAGGAAGGCCTATTAAACCCGGCAAATTATGCTGTGGACTCGTGTCCACTATGCATCGTGGACACGAGTCTAAAACGACGTCGTTTTCCCGGAAAATGACGGTATTTTAATTAAAAAAAAATAGATTTTGTCTCGCCGTTAAAGCGTTAACGGTGTTATTCGTTTATGTAATTATGAATGTACAGTTATGGAATTATGAACACAGAGCTCTGACATTATGAACTTACAATTATGAACATATAGTGATAAAATTATTAACATAGAGCTCTAAAATTGTGAACATAGAGTTTCGAAAATTATGAATGTACAGTTATTGAATTATGAATGTACACTTACGGAATTATGAATGTACAGTTATGGAATTATGAACACAGAGCTCTGACATTATGAACTTACAATTATGAACATATAGTGATAAAATTATGAACATAGAGCTCTAAAATTGTGAACATAGAGCTTCGAAAATTATGAATTTACAATTATTGAATTATGAATGTACAGTTATGGAATTATGAATGTACAGTTATGGAATTATAAATGTACAATTATGGAATTATGAACACAGAGCTCTAACATTATGAACTTACAATTATAACATATAGTGATAAAACTATGAACATATGCTCCTATAACGAAGCGGTCTAAAATTTAAAAAAAAAAAATGGTGGAAGATAATGGTACCACTTACGGCACCGTTCCATGTCCACAATGTATGCTGGACACGGGTCCATAGCATAAAGATTGATTAAACACGCCCAAAGCTGGATTGGCCTCTAATTTAAATCCCTATCTCATCGCTACCTATTATATAATCATTATTGTGTTTATCATGGTCCACTTAAGTTTTGTGGACCATATTTTGTATAGTATAAAATAATGTACGTTTAGTACAAAAATAATGTACTTTTAATATATTAAAAATGTACATTGTATTCAGGAGATATACATTATTTATGTACTGAGTGTACATTATATTGTATAATGTACATTCAGTACACAAATAATTTGTATTTAGTATTTTAAAAATGTACTTTTTATTATGGTCTACACAACACTATAATAATTTGCCACCTATTATATGGCTGGTCAGTTGGCTCGGTGAGTATGCTAAACTCGTTTTTATAGTTCTACAGACAAATTAAATACATTCTTGTTTACTTATTTGCCTTTAAAAAAAAATTATTTATGCTTAGATTTGATAAAAGATTTCTTGAACCCTAATTAAGGTAACATTTTTACCAATAAATAGAAGTTAGAATGAGAAAAGCACCCGTATTTGTCCAAAGAGCATATGTTTAGCTTCCTAATAATATTGGGGCCAAAACAATTACAGCAAGTTTGGTTCACGGAATGAATTTTGAGGTAATAGAAATGCTATTCCATAAGGAATGGAAGGAATAGAATAAGAATTGTATTCTATTGTTTGATTCGCGGAAGGAATAGACTTTAGGAATTATATTACAGTGTTTGGTTGATTTAAGGAATAGAAATGAAATATGTTTTAAAAGACATAAATACCCTTATAAAAATATGTGGTGGTGGCGATGGTGGTGGTGGTGGTGGTGGTGGTGCTGGGGCGGTAGTGGTGGTGGTGGCGGTGGCAGTGGTGGGGGCGACGGTGGTGGTGGTGACGGTGACGGTTGTGGCAGTGGTGGAGGGGACGGCGACGGTTGTGGCGGCGGCGGTGGTGGTGGTGGCGGTGGTGCTGCTGGGTGGTGGTTCTGGTGGCGGTGGTGGTGGTGGCGGTGGTGGTGATGGTAGTGGTGGCGGTGGTGGTGCTGGGGTGGTAGTGGCGGTGGCAATGGTGGGGGCAGCGGTGGTGGTGGGGGCGGCGATGGTGGTGGTGGTGGCGGCGGCAGCGATGGTGGTGGTGGCGGCGGCGGCGGTGATGGTGGCAACGACGGTGGTGAAATAGGATAAATTTATATATATGATAAAAAAAATTAGGTTAAAGAAAGGGGTAAAAAAAAAATAGATTCTAAAATCTATTCCTGAGCGTTCAGTAATAGGCTAATACCAGGGGGGCCCTAGTAATAGCTATTACCTTATTTGAGGTAATAGGCTATTACCAGGAATATTATTCCTGGTAAAGAAATGGTTACGCTAAACAAAGGAATATGCCTATTACTGGGAATACTATGTCATTCCCGGCCTATTCCGTGAACTAAACGGGCCATTAGGGTTTTAAGTAGGATAATATTTGTTTTGAGAATATAATGCATATTCAGTCTAAAATAATGCATGTAAAAAACATGTGTATTTATCTCAAAACAATGCGTGGTTAGATTTCTTGATATGTTATGCATATTTAGGGGATGTATTCAATTATGACTTTTGTAGAGTTTTAAAGACTTTTATGAACTTTAAAAGTAGGGAGGTATTCAATTCAAACTTTTAAAGAGTCTTTAAAATTCAAGCGGTATTCAATCAAGATTTTTAAAGAGTCTTTAAAAAGTCATGTGGTATTCGATTAAGACTTTTAAAGAGTCATTAAAAGTCATATGGTATTCAAAAAGTTATAAACTTTTGTAGACTTTTTAATTCTAAGACTTTTGTAATTTTTTCCTTCTCAAATATAAATAGTTGAAATCGAACCATCAATCCAAAGATTTCAAAATTTTCTTTCTAACAACTTTGAATGTTTTTCTCTCTCTACTTAAACTCTATTTTTTCTCCCTATTTAAACTTTATAAACTTATCTAAATTCAATAAAATTATTTTTTCTTCATTATCCTATATTTTCCTATACCTAAACTCTACCAATTTTTCTCTCTCTCTCCTACACTTTACAATCTTCATCTAAAAATTCAAAATAATATTATTTTTACTTCATTATTGTTTGTTTATATTGATTTTTATTTTATTTTTCTATAAATTTTTTATCTCCAACTTTCTCTAAAATACATGAACAAAACAAATTTTTCATTGTCAAATTTTAGTATATGTTTCATAATATTCATATAAATACTTATACATTTTGATTTTTATTATTTTTATGTTTATATTCGTAATATATATTTTTCCTTCTTTTTTTTAACAAGTTACTAAAAATAGTGAACTACTGTTCGCAACAGCAATTTGGGGTTGCAAACAGTAGCACCTTGTTGTTGCTCGCAGTCTCAAATTGCTATTGCAAATAATATTTCTTTGCGTGATACTTAGCTATAATTTTTTATATATATTATTAATATTGGATTTTTATTTTTATTTTTTATTTTATGCAACTTGTAATTATATTTTTAAATACTTTATTTGATCAATTCTTTTATTATAAATTTTATTGTTCAATATTGTTATGAATTTCTAATGAAATAGTTTTTTTTTTTTTGTTGATGTTTATTAATAATATATATATATATATATATATATATATATATATATATATATATATATATATATATATATATATATATATATATATATATATATATATATATATATATATATATATATATATATATATATATAAGTCTTAGCATACTATAGATAAAAATAATAATGTTGAGAATGCTGATGTGGGTGAAAAACTATATAATAAGAAGAATTTTATGATATATTATAAATGTTTTGTAAGAAAATTATAAATGATAAGAATCAAATTATTGAAAGTTTGTAAGGATGTATTCAATTTAGAATTTCAATGACTTTTGTAGACTTTTTTTTAAAAAAAAAAAAAAAAGTTGATAAAAGTTTATGAATGTTTTTTTTATAGACTTTTATAGAGTCTTATAAAGTTTTAAAAAATTTTGAATAACTCTATGAAAATCAATCAAAGTTTATTAAAATTTATCATTTTAAAAGTCTTTAAAACGAACTCTACAAAAGTCATTATTGAATACAACCCCTTAGTTTAAAACAATATGAATTTTCTTCAAAATGACGTAGTTTTACACAATAGTAATACTTGAACAAGATTTATTCATATTTTCTACTTGAACAACACTCATGATCTCATCCCTATATATAAGAAAGCTGATTTTAATTAATTAATAGAATGTGGCTCTATATTTTTAAATATTGAAGGTAAACTTATACATCTACTTTTTCCATATATAATTGCCGCTGCTCATACTACTAGACATTGTAAACATTATCTAAATTTAGAAATTATATTTAAAATTTTATTAAATAAAGAATGTAAAATTAAAAATAAAAAAATAATGAAGGTAATGAACGAATTGTTTAGCAACAAATCATTGAATGTACCTCCGAAGTTGTTGAATTCAATAGATAAGAGCTCGACTGCTGTTAAGTTTCCAATTTCCTTTGGTATAGCTCCTGAGAGGATGGGAAACAATATAATATAATGCTTTGTAGTAAGGATCATAAATTGTGAAGAATCATTATTTATTTAGTAATTCAATATTTAATTTATGTGAAGAAGTACCAGAGAGTATGTTGTTAAATAAGAAAAGATAACGGAAAGATGATGAAACACATAACTCCTTTGGAATAGCGCCTGCAAATAATTTTTCACATTAATAATTAATAAACAACATTTATCAATAATTAAATAATAAATAAGAGTGAATTATATTAACACAAGACTAAAGTACAATAATAGAAGTTCACATTTTACTCACCTGTTAAGTGATTGTTGTTAAGTTCTAACCACTCAAGCTGCGTTAAGTTCCCATATTCCTTTGGTATATTTCCACTAAATTTGTTGTAAGACAAAGCTATTGTTTGAAGCAATGAACATCTTGATAAACTTGAAGGAATTTCACCATCAAATTTATTCGTAATTATGATAAATGTTTGGAGCCTTGGGAGATGATTTCCCAAATCGAGTGGAAGATGACCAAAGAAGCTATTATATGAGAGAGATAAATTTTCCACTATAGACAAATTTAAGATGCCTAAAGGAAAATTTTCATTAAAATGATTAAAACTTATGTTTAATCACTTTAGCCGAGGAAGGTTGCCAATATCTCTAGGAATAGTTCCTTCAAGAGAATTGTCTCCTAAGTGTAAGATCTCAAGTTTTGAAAGATTGATGAGATGATCTTATGTGTTGATCTTGATAATCTTGAAGATTATAAGAGGATCTTGATAATTGTGCGTTGTTCTTGATAAATCTTGATGTTCTTGATTTTAAAGATAAAACTATGATTTTGATTATTTGAATATGATTAGAGCCCTAGGTTAAATTGGGAATTTCGTATTGTGATATTCTTGATATATTTGGGTGGGATTTCGCATGTTCGGGTGTTAATTATGTTTAGAAGTCATGTTAGGATATGTTCAATATGATTCTTGGTTTTGATCCATTATTTGACTAGGTGATATCGTCGTTTGTATTTAAAAGTGTCGAAACATGGTTTCGGGTTCCACGAAAGATCCCGGGACCCAAGTATTGAAAAAAGAGTCAGTGGGGGGTAGGGGAACCCGCCACCTACCCGCAGCCCCAAATGGGCGTCGCCGACAGCGGGCAGACGACTGCCCGCCGGGTACCCGCTGCTCGGTTTCTCGTCGCCGGCGGGTGGTCCTCCACCCGCCTGCCACCGTACCCGCTGGCTTTTCTCAATCCGGGATGGTGGTTTCCCCCGTTTGATGTTTCCCCGACCCTCGTGGTGTCCCAACGGACTCCATTTATCGTGCCTAAGTCTAGTTTGATGTTTCGGGTGCCGTTCGTAGGATAAAAGAGTTTTACGTATTGCATGCTAGTTGAATTGATACCCCGTTGGCCTAGGTGAAAGAAGTATGAACCCATTAGGACTATTCCTAGCTGTGGATGACCACGCATAGGTTTTATTATACGTTTTCTCCCCTCTCCCAATGTGTCAATGTGGGTTGCATGTACTTGCTATGTGTTATGTGTGCATGATACCCCAATTTGGTTGCGATCAAATTGGTTTTACATGAGTTGCGGTTCATAATCTGGTTGCGATCAGAAATACAATCTCGGGCTGCAGTCCACCGTTTGGTTGCGATCAAACGTTTTACATGAGCTGCGGTTCATATTCCTGGCTGCGGTCAGAGGTTAACTTTTAGGCTGCGGTCCAGTGTTTGATTGCGATCAAACATTATGATGAGCTGCGGTTCATCGGTAGGTTGCGATCGACCCCTTCGTGATGCGATACGAGGCAGGGTGCTGCGGGGCCGTGTTAACTCTATATGCGATAACCCTCATGTATGGCCATGCGATTGGTCCTGTGGCGCCACCAAAGTGTGCTTATGTAATAAGATATTGATTGAATGATGATATGAATTATGTGAAGTAAACTTGTGACCTTAGGATATATGCTAGCGTCTTTATATGCTTGATTATAACTGTTAAATGTGCTTATCTCTATTTGTCGAATCTATTCCTGGTTTTTAAAGCTAGAGTCTCCTAAGTATATATCTTCCTGCTTCAAAATGGTGTGTGTATATATATATATATATATATATATATATATATATCTATATATATATATATATATATATATATATATATATATATATATATATATATATATATATATATATATATATATATATCTATATATATATATATATATATATATATATATATATATATATATATATATTGTATTTCAACGCGTTGGAGTGGGTTACCAGCATCATTCGCTGAATAGATATATTTGGTTTTCAGGCAAAGATGATTAGCTACCGGAACGCGCTAGAGGATCTCGGCTTAGATAGTTAGTCTTTCCTTTCGGCCTGTGTGCCTTGATGATGTAATGACAATATTTGAGGATAGTTAGTTAGAATAGCCTGTGCATCTGAGCTCTCCAGCTCAGATGTGGCATAACACCCCAGACACCTTATGTTTAGAATGCTCCATTTGGGATTTATTTAATAGAATTGCTTTCATATTATAAGATTGAAAAGTTTAAAAATTTCCGGGTGTTACATGGCGGGTCTTGGTTTCCTGACCCGCCCGAACCAATGAGTACGCTCTGTTGGAACTATCGTGGCTTGGGTAATCCATGGATAGTTCGCGAAGTTATGGACCTTGCGTCCCGTAAGAAACCCGACTTTATTTTTCTAATGGAAACCAAGGTGGAACGAATACATGCTGAACGTATTTGTGCAGGCTTGGCTTTGATGGTTTGTTTTATGTTGATAACAGTGGTTTGAGTGGCGGGCTAGCTTTATTGTGGTGAAAGAATAACACGGCAAGACTTTTAAGTTACTCGAAGAACCACATTGATGTGGTAGTTACTATAGCTGGTTTCCCGGACTAGCGTATGACATGTTATTATGGCTTCCTAGAGCGTAACAGGCGTACAGAGTCATGGGATTTATTGCGATCCCTATCTGGTAAGTCAGACCTCCCGTGGATTGTTGTAGGAGATTTTAATGACTTGTTGTACCAGCATGAGAAAAGAGGAGGAACTGAAAGCTAGCTTAGTACTGTGTTGAGCGCCAGGGTAACGAATTTGGCAACTCGGAAATCTAATCACTCTGCCCTCTTTCTCGGAATCCATGACTCCGTAGGGAGGGTTGGAACTAGTAAGAGGGGTTTCGGTTTTGAGATGGCATGGTTACATGATGAAGGGTGTAGAGGTGTGGTGGAGCAGGCATGGGAGGAGGGAAGGACTAGGGGTCTACAGGACTGTATTGAGTATTATGGTGCCCAGCTATCACGATGGGGTGGTTATCGGTATCATAAACATGGGGAACAGATTGTGTCATTACGAAAAGAGCAGCATCAGTTAAAGGGGTGCACTGACCTGACCTCATTAACTGAGTATCAATGGCTGGAGGGGTTCCTAACCCGTCTTGAGTCTCAAGAGGATGCGTACTGGAGACAGAGAGCCAAGCAACACTGGCTCAGGGGTGCGGATGCCAATACTAAATTCTTTCACAGGTATGCCTCTCACCGTAAAAAGAAGAATACTTTATCTAGACTTATGAATAATAATGGGGATTGGGTGGAAGGGGAAGCCATGAGGGGTATTATTATGGATTACTTTGATCATATTTTCTGCTCTGAGCATCCGGGGGATGGTGTGAATTTTTTAGAGGGGATAGCTCCACGTGTAACTCAGGAACACAATGAGGCGTTACTTCGTCCTTTTGAGTGTGAGGAAGTTAAAACTGCACTATTTGCAATGTTCCCGGATAAGGCGCCGGGCCTGGATGGAATGAATCCGGACTTCTATCAACAATTTTGGGATGTGGTAGGGGGGATGTCTCGAGTTTTATAATTGGATGCCTACAGTATCGAAATTTCCCACCTGGACTAAATAATACATATGTGGTTTTAATACCAAAGAAGAGTGTTCCTGAATTAGTGTCTGATCTTAGGCCCATAGCCCTCAGTAATGTGGTTTATAGGATCATGGCGAAGGTAATGACTAACCGAATGAAACCGATAATGGAGGAAATCATATCGGCTTCGCAGAGTGCCTTTATACCAGATAGACTTATTACGGATAATATTTTAGTAGCTGCGGAGGTTGGTAATTATTTGAATAGGAAGTAGTGTGGGGTTGTGGGGTGGAGTGCTCTCAAATTAGATATGGCAAAAGCCTATGACAGAATGGAACGGTCTTTCCTGCGCAACATGCTCCTAGCATTGGGATTTGATAATAGATGGGTGGAATTAATTATGTTATGCGTAACCACGGTGTCTTACAATTTTCTGGTCAATGGCTCACACGGTAACACGGTTACCCCCACTCGTGGTTTGAGACAGGAGATCCTCTGTCCCCTTATCTTTTCATTATCTGTGTGGATGGTCTTTCTTTATAAACAGGCACAGGCTAGGGGTTCTATTCATGGTTGCAGGGTCGCTAGAGGTGCCCCCTGTTTCTCATTTGTTTTCTGCTGATGATAGTCTGTTATTTTTCAAAGCCAATGCCCAGGAAGCCACTGAAATTAAAAATTGCTTATCTGTATATGAGAATTTGTCTAGAACGGTAGTTAATTATCACAAGTCTAGTATATGCTACAGCAAGAATACTAGTGAGTTTGACAGAGATGAAGTGGCACAAAACTTTGGAGTAGTTCAGGCTCCTAACTTTGGGAAATACTTGGGACTCCCCTCGTTTGTTAGAAGGAATAAGAAAGCAGATTTCTCATATATTGAGGACAAAATCAAGTACAGGATTGGATCATGGAATAAGAAACTGTTATCACAGCTGGCAAGGAAATCTTGTTGAAAAGTGTAGCACAATCCATGCCTACCTTTTCAATGAGTGTTTTTTTTTTTTTTTTTTTTTTTTTGCTACCTATGTCTGTGTGTACGGCTATTGAGAGCGTTATAAACCGCTATTGGTGGGGGACTGGTAATGATGGGGGAATACACTGGAAAGCATATGACAAATTATGTATCCCAAAGAAACATGGTGGTCTGGGCTTTAAGGACCTCCGGGCATTTAATTTAGCTATGCTAGGGAAACAGGCGTGGCCCGCTTCTTACCAAATCAGAATCCTTTGGTGGCTTCCATTTATAATGCTAGATATTATCCCAAGGGTTCTTTTTTCTAGGCAGAAATAGGCAACAACCCCAGTTTATGCTAGCGAAGTATTATGCCAGCAAAGAGCCTAATTTTTAGTAGGTTCAGGCGCATGATTGGAAATGGTAAGACCACACTTATATG
This sequence comes from Ipomoea nil, assembly GCF_001879475.1. NCBI lineage: Eukaryota > Viridiplantae > Streptophyta > Magnoliopsida > Solanales > Convolvulaceae > Ipomoea > Ipomoea nil. Next base: position 2,952,012 of record NW_017616843.1, read on the forward strand.
GGCACATTCGTGGATACAGAATGATCAGGAACCTATGGTACAGATAGAGATGCCTATGCAATTGGCAGGGCGAAATTTGAGGGCTTAATTGACCAGGATACTGGTACGTGGGATCATTCTCACTAATTTATTCCAACCTACAGATGTGGAAAATATTAAAAAGATACCTATTTCCCCAGAATATGATGAGTCCAGGTATTGGCATGGAGACCTCAAAGGAATTTACTCAGTTAAGAGTGGGAATAGGCGCATTATTGGAGATTATGAGCACAATGATGGGGCATTTAGTAAATGGCTCACCCTGTGGAGCCTCAAAATCCCACCCAAATGGTAAACGTTTCTATGGAGAGCAATTAGTGATATCCTCCCAACCACTACAAATTTGATTATAAAGAGGGTGGATATGGATCCAAATTGTGCCATGTGTGGAATCTCTCAAGAGGACACTATGCATGCTTTGGTGTTATGTGACTTTGCAAAGGCCATATGGAAACAATCTAACCTTCCAATCCCCAATATTGTGACCAATATTTTTCACATTTGGTTTTCTGATCTTCTGAATGTTCTAAACTCTAATGGAATATTACATGCAACAGCAATTTTATACCATATTTGGAGAGCACGGAACGGAGTAGCGTGGGATGCTGTCCTGCCAAGACCAAGGAAGTTATTAGCCATGGCGGCCGCAACAATGCATGCATAGTGCAATGCACGGACCACCGCCAGTACCACGCCATCGCCATTAGCCGACCACCCTGGATCTGTTGGGGAACCACCACCACCGTCGCACGAACAGATAACCGTCGCGCCTCCCATCACAGCGGTACCACTGCCCAGAAATTGCCGAGTCGACGTCGGCTACCTCCACGACTCGGGCATGGAAACGGTAGGGGCGGTGCTCCTCGATGCAAATGGAGAATATGTAGCGGCATTCAGTGCCCCTCTCCCGGTTTGTTTTTCACCACTCATGGCCGAGGCATTCGTGTGTAAGGAAGCATTATCATGGTTGAAGGACCGGGGCGAAAGATCAGTACAACTCTACACAAATTGCCTATCATTGCAACGATATCTCATCTCACCACCATCTACAGTTCGTTCGTATGTTGGTTATGCTATTGATAGCTGCAAGTCTATTACAGCTTCGTTTGATTTCTGTTCTTTTAATTGTATCCCTAGATCAGATAATTATTTAGCTCATGCTTTAGCATCTGCTGTGTTCCAGCAACCTACTATTATGTATTGGGATCTATCCCCACCAGACATTATTGCCGCTTATTTCTAATGAAAGCACCACTATATTAAAAAAAAAAAAAAAAAAAAAAACTCTAATAAGATTAAAATTACCAAATTTTGATAAATAATTAAGTTTTTAAAGTGTGCTGATTTAGTTTTGGAAAAAAGTTTAACTAAACTATAACGTGACGCGTTTTAATCTTTTTACCCTAAAATAAATCTCCACATGATCAATTTTATGCTGACTCAAAATGTTTGTTGTATTTTTGACTTGTCATGATTAATTATTTTAATTAATGTTTAATCTCTCACCTTTTTTTTTTTTTGGAGAATCTAAATGGTTTGCTTGACATGCCGTGACTCCTCTTGAAAAAGAGGGTTCCATCTCAAACAATTAGTACTCTAATTTGAAAATTGACAATAGATAAATAAATAAATAACACTACGGGAAATTCTGAAATTTCTGACCACTTGAAAGTTATCTTAAATCAAGTTGAAAGCCTTGTTCTGACTACTTTTGGTATCCGGAAAAACCCTTGTTGCTATTTTCGACCACTTTGTATATATATATATATATATATATATATATATATATATATAATGTAAAATATAAAGCACAATATTTAGATTTTAATGCTCGAAACAGAAACATATATAATAATATAAAATATAAAATTTAATTTTTAGAATTGAACTTTAAAAATCGAAAAAATTGATATTATAAAATTCTATTCTATATAAAGAGATTTAAATGAAATACAAATTTTGAAATATAAAATCTACAAAGCATATCAAAATTATAGGTAATAATAAAATCTACATATTTATAAATAATTTCTAATATTTTTTGAAAACAAATAATTTCTAATATGAAATTTAATAATATCAAATTCAAATAATAAAAAACAAAAGAATATTTTAAAAATTCAAGAAGAAGTAGGAGTAGGGATAGGGCCAGGGAGATTGGGATCGGAGTAGGGGAAGGGGTCAGTTGAAAGACGTGATGTTATTCAAAGCATTAATTATCAAGAGCATTTTTTAAAAAATATATATAATTAATAACACAAGATTGAATAAAATTATAGAAAATTCAATACTATTGGGATGAGTTAATTCCACCGGAGGTCCCTTATCTTTGATAGCAATTTCAAATATAGTTTCAGACTATTGTTTTTACCATTTTACATCTCAGACTATCATTTTTTGGACACTTTTAGTCATTCTCATGATTTTTTCTATTTTTAGTAAGAGTATTTTTGTCTCTTCATGTTTTTCTTTTGTTATTTTTCTGATTTCAACCAGTTTAATTGGTTTAGAACTTTACTTACTAAAAATCAGAGGTTACCTAAAGCTCTAAACCAAATAAATTGGTTGAAACCGATAAAATAACAAAAGAAAAATATGAAGAGATAAAAATGCCCTTACTAAAAATAGAAAAAATCATGAGAAGGACTAAAAGTGTCAAAAAAACAATAGTCTGGGATGTAAAATGACAAAAACAATTATCTAAGACTGTATTTGAAATTTGCCACTAACGAGAATGGACCCCCTGTGAAATTAACTCCTATTAGGAACGACTATAGACTTTGGTATTGGTCTTGTTCTTGAATTTCCATTTGAGAAATTTCCTCCACCAGGCCAGTATGGCTATAAAAAAGCACTCAGCTACTATTTCATTTCTATCAAAGCTGAAACTTGCTTACATAATAGATTGTATGATTCCATGGAGATCAGTCGCCATTATTTCTGCTTATCCTTCTTCTTTTTGCACTCTCTAATGCTTTGCTTAACCATTAATGCCCATACAAACATTACCACCGACAAACATGCCCTTCTTTCTCTAAAATCAAAAATTTCTTTTGATCCTCATAGCATTTTAGCTGACAATTGGTCTGTTAACAGTATAACTCCGTGTAACTGGATTGGAGTCACTTGCAACTCTCGTCACAATAGAGTGTCTGTTTTGGATCTTTCCAACATGGGTCTTGTTGGAGAATTAACTCCAGACTTGGGAAATCTTTCTTTCCATGTTTCACTTAACTTGAGCCAAAACAATTTTCGCAATTCCTTCCCTCGAGAACTTTTTCAATTGCGACGCCTCAAAGTTCTTCAGTGTAACATGAATAACTTTAGTGGGATTATTCCATCGTGGTTTGGTCTCTTATCAAACCTTAGATTTTTGTATTTGGGGAATAATAGTATTAGTGGTTTTCTTCCCACGTCCCTTTTTAATCTTTCAAAACTTGAGGTCTTACATTTAGGAGTTAATTCACTTGAAGGGAGTGTTCCTAGAGAAATAGGCAATCTTTCCCAACTAAAATGGTTAAATTTGAGCTTTAATCATTTTAGTGGACCTTTTCCTTTGGGCATCTTAAATTTGTCTCAGTTAAAAATTCTCTCTCTTTCCGTTAATAGCTTATTTGGTGAACTTCCCCTTGGTTTTGAGAATCATCTTCCTAAACTCCAAATGTTTGTCATGACATCAAACAAATTTAGTGGTAAAATTCCATCAAGTTTATCTAATTGTTCATTGCTTCAAACTATATCTCTATCTCAGAATAATTTTAGTGGGCATGTGCCAAGAGAATTCAGAAACTTAACAAAGCTTGAGAAGTTATATCTTGGTAGCAATGAGTTAACAGGTATGTATATAAACTACTTGATATGTAATATGAAATTTTGTTACAGTATTGTGGCCTATATATACTTATATGAATACCTTTCGCTTTGTTTGAGACAATAAGCAGAAAGGTAGAGATTAATTAATGGAACAAGAATTATGACTTAAAAAGAATTACTGAATAAACAAAGTTCTATGACTTTTCATTCACATTCTTATTAATTAATTTGTTTTAAGCAACTTAAGTATTATAAATATCAAATTAAGTATGTAGATACTTAAAATTATATTGATAACTTTTTTTTATAACGAAAATGACACTTTTGGCCTTCGTTATATATTTTTGTGTAATTAATTTAATCACTTAGTTGATCTCTTAAAGACAAAAATTACCCCATAAAAATTGTGAGGTTAAATTCACACTATAAGTGTCAAATAAGTCATTAAACTTATTGCAAATAATTTTTTAACTCAATTAATGAACTAAAATAATTATTTACCTTTTTTCTATATTATACTTTTTATAAATTTGTAATAAACAACATTATTTAATTAGGTAATATAGATTTCTAAACTTACATTAATATGAAGACGTGTCTATATAAATTAAATTGACAAGCATATTGTACTATTTTACCCATTTTACATATTTCTATTAATAACGGTAACTAATACATAAGTGCAAAATAAATAATGGTAGTGTTAGGGCTGGGCATTTCGGTTCGGTTTATCAGTACCGAATCGAATCGGTTCGGTTCGATTTGGCCTCAAACCGAAGAACTGATCAGTACTTGGTTTGAGAAAATCGATCGGTTTAATCCGAACCGAACCAAAAAACCGATCGGTTTTTTGTTTTTTTATTTATTAATAATAATAGAAATATATTATATTAAATGTTTAAGGAGAAGTTTGAACCCTTACTCATTTGATTATAAACTAAGAAATTTACCCACTAAGTTATAGCCACATTCATATTTATATTCACATTTGTATGCTAAATGTTGCATACTTCAAATATAATGAATAAAATTGTCCGTACTACATTCTTGTTAGACTAAAATACCATTATACCGTTATTACACCGTTGCTATTTAATTCTAAAAGTTTTATAATTCTATCACTATTATCATACACCTCTTTCCTTTCAAAAAAAAAAAGCATACACCTCTCTCTCTCTCTCTCTCTCTCTCTCTATATATATATATATATATATATATATATATATATATATATATATATATATATATATATATATATATATATATATAAAATTAACTATGATATCTTTTTCCTATTCTTTAATTATCATTTTATTAAAATTATAATATAATTACTTTAATTGTTGATTATATTTTAATTAAATTTCTATGAATGGTAAATCATATATGTGTGTGTATATATATAAAGATACACACACGTACCAATATATGTGACCGGATACTAGATTAGCATTATAGATATATTATTTATTTATTGTAAAAAAATATATATAAATTATATCAAAATTGTTTATATTATTAATAAAAAATATATAAAGTTTGTTCATCTCTATAATTTTCAAATACGATGATTAAAATTTACTACTTTAAGGAATTGCGAAATATAATTTGAACTATAATTTGTAATTATTTGCATTTATCAATTTTTTAATGTTGAACATAAATTTTCGTGCATCACGCGTACAAAATGCCAGTATTATATATAAATATTATAATAATTAATAATTTTAACTCCCTAAGTCCTCAAATCTCAATTCCAAGTTGTAAGTCCCAACATTTGGTGTTTTAATAATTTTTATTTTTCAAATATTAACTATAGATAAATGATTCTTCATCTTGTCATCAACAAAACACTTCAAGTGGCACTCCAAGTGAGCCAACTGAACAATTGGCCAGACAAAAAAAAAAAAAAAAAACGTTCAAATAGTAGACTTTCATCAAAATCGAACTGAATCGAAACCGAATGGTTTAATTTTTTTAAAATCGAAAAACAGAAACCCAAATGCCCAACCCTAGGTAGTGTTATTCATATTGGTGGGGCATGTCCCTAATATGTGTGTGTGTGTTGATTTCTCTCCTATTTACTAATATTCTCTTTGTTGATATGTAAATTATCTGTAGGTGCTATTCCTAGGGAGATAGGGGCTTTGTCATCTTTGGGCGCACTTGATTTATCTTACAATAGACTTTATGGTACTTATATATATATATATATATATATATATATATATATATATATATATATAATTTAGATACTATCTAAAATAGTTGAGTTATAATTATTTTATTAAGTCTTCTCTTTTAAACATCTTAAACTTGTCTAAGTTATAATTATTTTAATGCCTTTAATATTTGACAGTACATTTTCTAGCTCTTAACTTTGTTTACTTATTCCGTATCTCATAATCACGGGCTATAATACAATTTTCTCCATTTACATATTAACACGTGTTTATTAATTATGAAAATCATATTCGAGTATAATTTTAAGGCCGGGGATTCATGCTTTGCTATCTTTATGTTATCTTTATTTAAATAATAACGAATTGTCTGATACCTATTTATATATGTGAATCAAATACTATCAGAATAGTGTTATAGGGTTACCCTTACCCTTTTTTCAAAACCTAAAAACATAATAAGTCTCAATCCAAGTTATATTATTGATTTATGTCTGTTTTTTTGTATACTAATAAAGTTATACATTTTACTTTAAAAGTTGTACATTTCAATTATATTGGACAAAATTGTCCTTACTACATTCTTGTTAGACTAAACTACCCTTACGTGATTATAACTCAGTTACTATTTAATTCTAACATTGATGACTCCATCATTATTGACATACAATTATATCTATCATATCTTTTTCCTAATATTTAATTATCATTTATTAAAATTATTATATAATTAATTTTATTGTTGATTATATTTTAATTAAACTTCTATGAATGGTAAATCATATGTGTGTATATAATATATATTTATTATTTGCGTATATATAACTTGAACTATAATTTTCAATTATTTATATTTATAAATATTTTAATATTGTGCATGTATTTTCACGCATCACACGTACAAAATGCTACTAATACTATAAAAATAAATAATAACCCTGCTACTAATACGCCAGGAGCCAACGATTATAATGTCTTATGCTGGGTCATAGTGGACCAATGTAGGTCTTTGGTGGCTTCGTTTGCTTATTGTTCATTAAGTTATGTTTCTAGGCATGTTAATTCATATGCACATGTTTTAGCTTCTTTAGCTTTTGCTCATGACCAGTTTATGTTATGGGATTCAATCCCTCCTGACTCTATTGCAGCCAAGGTTGCAAAAATCGCTAGGCGTCCTCTAGGCGCCTGGGGACCGCCTAGAACGCCTAGGCGGGCGCCTAGAGCGATTAATCGGCACCTAGAGCGCCTATGTGGCCGATCGCCTAGCGCCTAGGCGCGATTTTTGCAACACTAATTGCAACTTTGCTTCATTAATACAATCATTTATTGGTTGGTTTTCAAAAAATAATAATAACCCTGCTAATTTTTTACTCACTAAATGTATTGTCTTTGCTTCTCTTAGGAGCCATACCAAAGGAAATTGGTAACTTAACTGCACTCGAGATGCTATTTTTAAAAGTCAACAACTTAGGAGGTACGTTCAGTACGCTATGTTGCTAAATAATAGTGGTAGTACATTGGGTAAAATAAATGAGTTAATTACCGATTTGGTCTCTCGATTATGAGGATTTCACCAATTTGGTCATTGACTACTAAAATTCTTCAATTTAGTCCCCGACTATATCATTTTTACTGGATTTGGTCCTATAGTCAAACCAACATTTTTAATGCAATAAAAGTGAAGACATATTTGTAATTTCACTTTATTTCCCTTATCCATTTTCATCTCCACGCCTTTGTTGTTGGGTTATACATATTATTTCCAAATATCAAACCCTAGAAATACATATTATTTTCCTAGAATTCCCAAATATCAAACCTTAATCGCACAATCCATGGTCGAAAACTTGAGAAATCATCTGTATTTCAACCAACAACTATAACCATACATCAATGTTCATGAAGTGAGTGTTATTTGTAATGGGTTCAGCAAGAGATGATGTGCGTCGACAAACGAGTGCTCGCGCTTAGCCGAGCCATCGAGGATGGAGTTAATCGTGTTGGTTCTCAAATCGGCATCAGTAGGAAAAAGGAAACGCCACAGATGTGCCGCCGACTTGTGACTATGCGCCCCCCAGTCATACTCCTCCATCATATTCTCCACATCTTCGTCATTCGTAACCATAATCAACAAGTCGAGGTCCTCGTTGGGAAGCTAGTACTTCACGACAACGCTGGCCGTGCCGGAAAGCTTGGACAACTTAACGAGGAGGGACGAGAAATACGCGTGCGGTAAATTCGGTAAATTCTTGCTGCATGAAATGCTACGTGCTCCATGCCTCCATGATGATGCGGAAAGGAATTATGCTAAATGCATGATGGAGAAGTGTTACCACAATAAATAAATAAATAAATAAATAAATAAATAAATAAATATATATATATATATATATATATATATATATATATATATATAATTAATTTTCTTAACAATAACAATATATAATCACGGGTTTATTATAGGTTTTTTTTTTTTTTTTGAAAACCAACTAAAAAACTCATTAATAGCTCATAAGAGCAGCAATATACGAAGGCGGGTTAGCTAACCACGACCCTAGGATAGATGACGAATCCGACGCCCGCGCAAGAACGTGAGCTACGCGATTCCCTGACCTCTTGACATGGCGAACCTGAACGGTCCCTATGTCATTAGCAAGTTGAATACATTGCTTTACAATCGAACCAACATATGAAAAATCAGACTGATGAGAATTAAAAGCTGAAGAAAAAATTAAACAATCAGTCTCAATAATGATGTTATTTAAGTCTAAACTACGCAGCCAAACCAGAGCTTGCTTAACTGCCGATGCTTCTGCCAGTAGCGGATCGTGAATACCTCCAAGCCTACCTCCTTTAGCCACGACGAACCGGCCATCGTGACTTCGAACAACGGCTCCAAAACCCGCTCCATCCGTGAATAAGGCTGCATCCACATTACACTTCAACCAGTTAAGTGGGGGTGGAGCGTGAACCTCCCCAGACGAACGCCTGGACGACGTCCACAGGGCTTGAAAGGTCTATACCTGAATCATCAAAGAGGCTGAGGAGATCGAGGTTTCCCGCCACACTTTATCATTCCTGGCCTTCCAAAGCACCCAGAAAATGGCAGCCGCACGGATCACTTGATGTTCAGTAGCGCTATTGAGAATAGTTTCCCACAAATCTGGTACTGCACCTCCTCGTAACACATCATCCTCTGCCCATAGATGCTTAGCTATCACGCACTCACAGAAGACGTGCTCCGCCGTCTCGAATTCGCAGTCGCAGAGTGCGCAACCTCCGCCGATCCACACATGACACTGCTGTAGAACTTCCTTCACTGGGACGATGCCCTGTATGCACCGCCATAATAGATTCTTAACTTTTGGAGGGATGGATAGCTTCCACAGCCGTTCCCAGGACGTGAACCGACGCCCCACTCATCTGGCGATGCGGTCTCCATCAACATGTTGTAACCTTGTCGGACAGTGTACATTCCCGGCGTGTCGCCAAGCCAACGCCAGGAATCCGAAGCCGTAGGTGACAGTGGTGTGGCTAAAATTCGCGGCACATCAACGATATTAAACAGATCACGTAGGATAGCCTCATCCCAAGAGCCTTTAGAATTAAGCAGCCCCGCCACTGGCGCGTCTTTCAATTGAGTGATGCATGGCGTGACCAGGTGTAGTGAAGCCGTATCGGCAATCCACGGCCACTCCCAAATCTTCGAATCTAGACCATTGCCAATGCGGCGCGCGACGCCTCTCTTGAGTAATGCTTGACCCGCCATAATGCTTCGCCACAGATAGCTCGGGTTGTGGCCTACTTGCGCATTTAAGAACGAACCATGTGGATAGTATTTCGCACGCAAGAGTCTGCTTACCAAAGAATCTGGATAAATAAGAAGGCGCCAGCCCTGCTTTGCCAGAAGAGCCACGTTGAATTCATGAAGCCGTTTAAAGCCTAAACCCCCTTTCGACTTTGGTGCACAGAGTCTGGACCAACTGAGCCAATGAATACCTCTGCTACTCGTCCCGCCTCCTCCCCACCAATATCGGTTAAAAAGGCGTTCCAATGTGTCACAAACCCATTGAGGAAGATAAAAAACAGACATAGTAAATATAGGTAACGCCTGAGCAATACTTTTTAAAAGGACTTCTTCGCCTGCTCGCGAAAGTAACCTCTGTTGCCATCCTCCAATCCGCTCCCGTATTTTCTGTTCGATATAACAAAACGTATTCGATTTGTTACGACCCAACACCGAAGGCAAGCCTAAATAGCATCCCAGATTGGTGGTTTCACGAACTTCCACACAACCCGTCACATGGGAACGGGTATCCAGACTGGTATTGATACTGAACATAATGTTTGACTTCTCATAGTTAATTACCTGTCCCGACGCTGCACTGTACGTGTCAAGGCATTGTCTGATCTTTTGTGCTTCTGTCAGTGTAGCCTTAAAGAACAGGAGGCTGTCGTCGACGAAGAATAAATGTGTCACCGCCGGGGCACCTCGGGCAATGCGAACCCCATGGATATCGCCTTGTCTCTCAGCCTGTTACAACAATATGGACAGTCCCTCAGAGCACAGAATAAATAGGTAGGGAGACAAAGGGTCTCCCTGACGGATACCACGGGTCGGATTTATAGTTCCCACAATCTCACCATTTACCTGGATATGATAGATCACTGACTTTACCCCCATCAAGAGCAGATTGATCCAATTGTTGTCAAAACCTAAAGCCGTGAGCATACCTTCTAGAAAATCCCATTCCATTCGGTCGTAGGCTTTGGCCATGTCGAGTTTAAGTGCTGTCCACCCCATAGCCCCATTGACCTTTCTTCTCAAATAATGACCCACCTCCCCGGCTATGATGATGTTGTCAGTCAACAACCTGTTAGGCACGAAAGCACTTTGTGACTCCGACACCACTGCGTGGAGCATACCCTTCATACGATTTGCCAGAGTTTTTGCGAGAACCTTGTACGCTACATTGCAAAGGGCGATCGGTCGGAGGTCAGAAACTTTTTCGGGGCATTTTTTCTTAGGAATAAGAACAATATTCGAGTCATTTAGACCCGGTGGTAGCCTTCTGTCCGCTAGACAGTGATTAATAAATATGAACAGATCATGGCCCAAGGTGGGCCAGAAGTGTTGGTAAAAGGCAGGTGACATACCGTCTGGGCCTTGGGCTTTCTCCGGAGCCATCGAGAAAAGTGCCTCTTTGATTTCGACGATGGTGAATGGTAAAGTGAGCGCCGTGTTCATCTCGGCTGTAACTCGGTTCAGAACCAGCCTGTAAATGTTTGCGTTGGTGCCGGAGGAAAGGAAAATATCTGAGTAATAGCGCAAGACCTCTCCGTTCAGCTCCGTGCCTTCTAGCCATCGGCCTTCCGGGTTCTTAATCCGCTGCAAATAATTTCTGCGTCGTCGTGCCGAGGCCGACTTATGAAAATATTTTGTGTTAAGATCGCCATGTTTCAGCCAAAGCTGTTTCGGCCGTTGCTTCCAATATAGCTCTTCCTGCCTTAACAACCCCAGTAGCGTGCTTTCGGTTTCGATGTATTCAGACACATCTGGTTGATGTCTCGAATCCCTTAGAACATCCAGTCTGCGTCGAAGAAACTGTATCTGTTTGCCATTTCGTCGATAGTATTCGTCCCCCCACTGACCCAGATGGCGTCCACATTTCATGACCCGATTTTGGAAATCCATACCTTGCGTTAAGCTCCACACTTGGTCGACCACTTTGTGACAACCTTCGTCCTGTAACCAAGCAGATTCAAATCTGAATCTTTTCCTGGCTTTTCGAATCGCTCGTGTTTCCACATCCAAAATAAGAGCATTATGGTCCGACTCCAATGTTAATAAATTGCGAACTTCGGCCGTATCAAAAATGTCGAGCCAATTTGGTGTTGCCACCGCTCTGTCGAGACGTTTTTCGACCCAAGTTGCTGTTCCACGACCCTTTTCCCATGTAAAGCGACTACCGACCATGCCCAAATCAAATAGCTGACAGTCCATTAGCGCATCATTAAATCCTTCGATGAGAGCCGTAGGTTGAGAATGAGGGCCCCGCTTCTCCGATTGACATGTGATGTCGTTAAAGTCCCCGATGGTGACCCATGGGAGGGATGATTGGTCACGAAGCTCCCGAAGTAAGTCCCAGGATTCTGATCGTCTGTTTTGGTCCGGATTTCCGTAAAAACATGTTAATCGCCATTCAGGGATCTCAGGTAACGAGACACTAACGTCAATATGATTTGCCGAATAATTGATTAGCGTAGCCATTGCCGCGTCTCCCCACATGAGTGCTAAACCACTGCCCCTGCCTGTCCTCTCCACACATAGAAGTCCCTCGAAGCCCAAGCGGACTCTTATTCGTTCAACTTGCACTTTCATTGCTTTCGTTTCCATAAGGAAAACGAAACTGGGTTGCTGGCTGGACATGAGGCCCAGCAGTTCCTGAACTGTCCGGTCGCTACCCAACCCCAAGCAGTTCCAGCTCAAGATACTCATTGCATAGGGCGAGTCTGGACTGCCAGACCCGCCGAATTCGCATTTTCTGAATGGTCCACCATGATCACATCTTCCTCTACGCTACCCTCTCTGCGTCGCTTCAAATCCCCATGCAATCCACTTGATTCTTCTAACGCCTCCACTTCTTGAATTACCAATCCTGTGTTCTGAATCGACACGGGGGGGGGGGGGGGTGCTGCGAGCGGCAAATCCTGAAGTAACCACCTCGCCCCGATCGGTCTAACTTGGCGGCGGGCACCCACACGCATTCACGCCCCAAAAGGATAAGCTTCCGGCTCCAAACCTTCATCATAGGCCTTCTTACAAAATTTTTCAGCGTGCCCCAGCACTCCACAGCAGAAACAAAACGTGCCCAAGTGCTCGTACTTGAAATTCACCCAGTGCGCCGACCCATCCTTGCGGAACAAACGCAACCTTCGCTTCAGAGGTTGCTGAATATCAATCCGGACACGGGTACGGAAGAAGCTCTTCCATGCGCCCCCGAAATTGTGTGGATCGACTGCTTTGAATGCACCGATGTAATTACCAATGCGAGTGATGAAGTCTGCGGAGGCAAAGACCGTTGGTAGATCATGCAGCTGGATCCAGAAATCCACGAAGTCCAGAGTGACATCCGCTGGATTCTTTCCGATCGGAACCCTGTCGAAAACCAGAGTATGGTTTTCGAAAGTCCAGGGACCATCATCAACCACTCTTTGCAGATCCTTCAGATGCGGTAACTGGAACAGAAACAAATTTTCCTTAATCGGGAGGATACGCATTCCCATGACTGGCCTCCAAACCGAGGCCAATACGTGCTGCATATGCTCATGTTTGACCGGACAATCGGTCAAGAAGCACCCCACCAATTCGTGATGGAAAACTTCCGGCGGGGTGATCTGTTCTTCCGCGGCCTCCAACTTCATGACCGCGCAAGCCTCCTCGATTCCTCGGGTGTCCATAGTAGCCAAGTGCAAAATGACCTGATGACAAAAGCGTCGATCGGAATGACAGTGATTGGATCTGAGAGCCCGATCTAAACGATCGTGATTGGTCAGCCGATAAGCCTGATCACGGACGACGATGAACGTACGTAACAGTCGATCGCAGTGGAGATCGAGTATGATCTGAATGATGAGTGAAGCGTAACCCGGTGATGAGATGCGATCGAATCCAGGAGTGATCGCAAACGTAAATAGTAAGAGGAATGGAACGTGGGTGATGGCAACGTGGGAGAGAATGAAACGCCATAATGGAACGTGGGTGATGGCAACGTGGGAGAGAATGAAACGCCATAATGGGGAATGATCAGCCATAGTGGGGTAGGAACTCTAGAAAGCTAGGGAGATACTCTCCGAAAATCAGAGAGAGACCGCTTTAATAGCTATGAATGAGATTAATTAAAAAATGTATGAGTCTAATTGTACGGGTTTATTATAGGTCATTGCACTTTTCTTTTAATTTTTTAATTAGCTAATTTATTAAGTAATACGTTAGTTTTTTATTAATATGAAAATAATTTGCAGGTGTTATTCCAAAGGAGATATACGCTTTGCGTTCCTTACGTTCTCTTAATTTAGAATCCAACCGTCTCTCTGGTTCGTACCCCTTTGTTAAGTTAGATAATTAAAACAATTTAATTCCTTTATTCCTAATTAAAATTGTCCTCACTACAAAGCATTGTTTCCTTTTCTCAGGACATATACCAAAGGAAGTTGGGAATTTAACTATGCTTCGATCCCTAAACATTCGATATAACAACTTTGGAGGTACATTCAATGCTATACTGTAAATATATAAACTCAGACACAATATTTATTCCTGTATTTATGTAAGTCAGGAGTCTAAAATGAATAATTATAAATCTTTTTAAATAATAACCTAATTGAGTTACATATATATAGACACATACGTCCTAAAAGTCAATGCTAAAGTTATCGTTAATATTTCAGTACGGTACGGTGATGTTGGATCAGAGCTATAGTATATAATTTAAACCATTTGTAGAATAGTTTTACTACATAGACTCTCAAATTTTACTCCTTAAGGTGGCAAATCAGGATTGGTTATTTTAACCAATAGAGTCACTGTGATTTACATCCTCCCACATGCTCTGTCGGGTCGGAGTGTGGGGGGCCCTTAGGGTTAGGGATTCAGCCTTTGGGGTAAGGATTGGTAATTTTAATCATGTGGGTCCACAGAAAAGTGTCTACATGAAAAGTATCTGAGATGGAGTACAAATTACAAGTATAAATTGGGAGTACACCAAGTATTTTCCTTTGTAGAATTGGTCTGGGCGCATCTTTTTGATCAATGGCTTGATTTTAGTTTTAAATGACTGGATCTGGAGCGATACTCTGATACATCTATAATTAATTTATTATAATTAAATAAATTTCTTATAACAAATGTACTATGGTTAAATAAATAGTATTTTATCTACTCAAACATTTCCAGTGTTTTAGATATCTCATTGTGATATGCATGAAAGGAAAGAAATAATTAGTAGATTAATTAGTGGAGACCCTCAAAAGAAATAATCAATTAGGATCTGTAATTATAGGAGATTTGAATACACATGCATTGGTAGAGTAAAATTATGTATATTAGAATAAATCAATACCTTACATATAGTTAGTATAATTTTAGTAATTTAATTATTTATGAGAATGATAAAGATCAGAGAAATATGTTCTTTGTTTGTTTTTTGAAACAAGAAATATATTGTTCTTATTCATGTTTGTCCTTGTTATTTTATATTGTTCTTGGAGCGCTCACACGTTCGAAGTGAGAATTTAGAATTTGTTGTGACTCAAATATGATTGGGAGCTAGAAACTGGCTTGAAAGATTTTCCATCGGTTAATAATTCTATCTAGGGTTGTAAGGTGCAAAACATTGTTAAATTAATTAAAATATATCTCCAATTATATTTTTAATTAGTTTTTTTTATCAAATTAAAAATTAATTATATTTTTAATTAGTTTATATTTCACTGAAATCATTACAAATTATATTTTAAACTATAATGGAATATATATAAACAATAGATTTTTATTCAAAATTAAGCATTAAATAAAAAGAACTATTTTCTAATCTAATTATTCAAAATACAACCAATAATTGTTGGGTGTTAAAATTTAACCAATGGCAATTTTAGAATAAGTAAACAATAGAGAATACCTATTGTATTTACTAATAACAATAATAAGAAATGATAAAATATTATTTTTTTTACTATTTTAAATAGTTGGCCGGCTCGAACCATGATTTTCAATAGACCCCTCTAGCTGAGAGTCGAACTTGTAAGTTTGTGCTTACAAAGTTAACACTTTGACAAATTTAGTTAGGTTGCCCCATATAAATATTACTCATTCACATTTTTGTTAAATATAATTTTTGCAAGTTAAATAAGAATATTGAGCTAAGTACATGTAAAAACGTTAATATTTTGTATATTGAATTGTACAATTCTTCACTTGTTATATATTTGTAATAAACAACATTTTTTTAATACATAATATTTGACTGGCTGGTTGGCAGGTGAAATACCAAAAGAGTTAGGAAAACTTCATATGTTGGAGGAAGTAATTTTAGATTTCGCTAACTTAAGTGGGTCCATACCCAAGGAAGTCTTCAACATTTCTTCTTTAAAAACAATTTCATTTGGATTCAATAACCTTGTGGGCACACTTCCTTCAAGCATGGGGCATGCTCTATTGAACTTAGAGCAAGTCTATCTGGAAGATAATCGGCTCAGTGGAGTAATACCAGACACCATCTCAAATTGTTCAAAACTTACTGTTTTAGTTCTTGGCACAAACCATTTCAGCGGCACAATACCTACATCTTTTGGTAACCTAATGCTCCTAAAATTCCTAAGTGTAGTTGAAAATATGCTCACAAATGATGTTGCATCTCCAGAGTTAAATATTATCAACTCTTTGGTAAATTGCAATTACTTGGAGGAGGTATACTTAGATAGTAACCCTCTAAATGCTATCCTCCCGTCATCAATTGGGAATCTTTCTTCATTCCTTGGACATCTGTTTGTGTGGAGTTGTGGGTTAAAGAAAATCATACCAAATCAATTAGGAAACTTAAGTAGCTTGATTGCCATGGATCTGGGTAGCAATAACTTGGTCGGGATTATTCCACCAACACTAGGTAGGGTTAGTAAGCTCCAAGGATTGTATCTCAGTAATAACAAACTGAGTGGTTCCATCCCTGATAGCCTTTGTAATCTTCACTATCTGTACGAATTACAGTTGAGCAACAATCAGCTATCTGGCAGTTTGCTGAAATGTTTTGGTAATAGCACTTCCCTCAGAAAAGTATATCTAGATTCAAACCGTTTGACTTCTAAAATACCTTCAAGTTTGTGCTACCTCAAAGACTTATTAGAGCTTAATTTGAGTTCAAATTTCTTAGATGGATTTATACCCAATGGTGTTGAAGGTTTGAAGGCACTTTCACTTCTAGACATATCCCACAATAAAATCTCGGGAAATATCCCTGTCGCTATTGGACAATTGCAAAATTTGATTTCTCTTTCTCTTGAACAGAATAAACTAGAAGGATCTATTCCAAAGCAAATAAGTCAAATTGTTTCCTTGGAATTCTTAGATTTGTCTCTAAACAAACTCTCTGGTTCTATTCCAGTATCTTTAGAAAGACTTACATACCTCAAATACTTCAATGTCTCATTCAATGAATTGAGTGGTGAAATTCCATCAGCTGGTTGTTTCAAAAACTTCTCAAGTACATCATTCATGTTCAACAAGGAGTTATGTGGAAATCCTAAGTTTCACGTACCACAGTGCCAGTCTACCCACCATTCAAGGATTAAAAGAAGACTTCTTATTGCTCTTGCATCTCTTGGAGCTTCATTGATAATTACATTTGTAATTATTGCATTTCTCCTTACAAAGCGACAAAGAAAATTTCGAGTACCAAGTATGACGGATATTGGCTTTCCATGGGATAAATTAAGGATTTCTTATGATGAGCTTTCAAGGGCTACTTCTTGCTTTAGCCAAAACAATCTCATTGGTTCAGGGAGTTTTGGCTCTGTGTATAAAGGGACTTTGGATGACGGGACGCTTATAGCAGTGAAGGCATTTAATCAATCAGATGATGCACTTGAGAGTTTTAATGTTGAGGTTGAAGTGCTAAAGAATTTGCGCCATCGAAATCTCACTAAGGTCATTACTGGATGTTTTGCCGTTGACTTTAAGGCCTTGGTCCTTGAGTACATGCCAAATGGAAGCCTTCACCAATGGCTACATTCACAAAGAAACTTCTTGGATATGACTCAGAGGTTGAATATAATGATTGATGTTGCATGTGGCTTGGACTATCTTCATAATGGTTATGCAATGCCGGTGGTTCATTGTGATTTAAAGCCTGCAAATGTGTTATTAGATGAAGAAATGGTAGGCCATGTATGTGATTTTAGTGTGACAAAGTTGTTAACTAAGGAGGAGAGCTTCAAGCATACCGAAACTCTAGCAACACTAGGCTATATGGCACCAGGTAAATGCGATTTTAATCTTTCATTCAATTTATTCCTAAAATATTTTAAAATAATCATGGACTAGTCGTCCATTTTCCATTCCAAATTTATGATGGATTGATGGTAGTTTTGATAATCGCAGAGTATGGATCCACAGGAATGATATCAACACAATGTGACATTTATAGTTTTGGAATTGTGGTAATGGAAACATTTTCAGCAAGAAGGCCCACAGATGAAACATTTGGTGAAGATATGAGCATGAAAAGTTGGATAAGTTATTCTTTGCCTCATGATGTACTTCAAGTTGTAGATCCCAACTTACTAAGGGCAGATGATGAAGACTTCAATGTGAAATTGCAGTGTATATCCTCCATATTAGAATTGGCATTGCATTGTGCAGATGAATCCCCTCAAATCCGATTAAATGCAGAAGATGTTGTAGGAAGACTGAATAAAATCAAACTTCAATTTCTATGAAGTGTTGGGACCTGATAAAATTGAAATGAAACAGCTGAAAAGATTACCTTGAAAGGATGCAGTTGTCACCGTTCCAGGTAAAATTGAGTAATACTATCTAGTTCTTGTCTAGAGTAGCAGTTGATCCAACATGAATTTGTGCATTGTACTGCAAATCTTTGCAGGTGAAAGGAGTCTCACAAAGGACAACAGGTTGCTTGGAAAATTTGATCTAACTAGAATAGCTCCGATCCAGCTCCAAGGTAAGGATATTATTTATTTTCTTCCCAATATAATTAGTGAGAGTTGCCATTCCATTCTCTCTCTCATCTGAAATTGTAATGTGTTTTAATAGAGGAACACCTGAAATTGAAGTTACATTTGAAGTTGATGCTAACGGCATCCTGAACTTTAAAGCCGAAGACAAGGCCTCTGGGTGATCTGAGAAGTTTACCATCACTAACGATAAATGCCGCTTGAGCCAAGAAGAAATTGAGCGGATTGTGTTACTGTAATTTTATTAACATGTTCAGCTTTGAATCACCGGATGAGTTTTCTTCTCTTATTGAATTGTTTGTTGGAGGAAAAATGATTCGAGTAGTAAGCTTAAACAATTATAAAATTGAAGTTTTTGCATCTGCATTCCTTGTTTGTTGAATCTAACCTGCATATTTCATTTGATTATTACTGATTTTATGCATTAATTTGGCAATGTATCTTTTGACAGGGAGCTTAAAGGAGGAAGCATCCAACTTATTCCTGTGTTGGAGTTTACAAAGATGAGCGTGTAGATCGAGATCATAGGCAATGAGCAAGGTAATCGTATCACACCATCATGGGTTGCCTTCACTGACAATGAGAGACTAATTGGTGAGGCATGCAGCCAAGAATCAACCCTGAGATCAGTCATCAGAGGACCATTTTTTATGTAAAGAGGCTTATTGGAAGAAAGTAATGAATTTCTCTAGCTCTAAAGTTTCCTCCAATATATGTTTGTGTGTGTTTTTTGAAGCTAACTCTAATTGGGATCTTAAATAGGTTTGAAGACAAAGAAGTGCAAAGGGACATGAAACTTGTTTGGCATCTCTGTTTCATGTAAGCCTCTCTTACTCTCTTCCAGAAGATAATGAGATTAGGGAATAACTAGTTGAGTTGAATATTTGGTATATTAATATTGTCTTTGTTTTGGTAATATATTGCTCTTTTGGTTATGCAATAATGGTATTATGAATCATGATAAGCCCTTTTGTCCTTTCAGGAGATAAAATAAAGTTCTCTCTATCAGCATCAAAGTCAAAGGACTCTTTATCAACTAATGCTCCTGGTATTCCCCTTGATGAAAGAATTTTGGTACATGAATTATTTATCTGTTACTGTTGATCTCTAAAGATAATCATTATGTTATCACATATTGATTATTGCCACTTTCTTTTGCAGATAATAATGGCACTTAATCTTTACAGGAACAGACAAGCACTTTTGGGTAAAAATTTTGAATGTGTACAGACAATATAACAATGTTTCCAATTTATCTATTTTTTTTTTCTGATTTTGAGATGTTATATCGGCAGATTCATCTTGGTAAGAAGGTACCGACTGTACTGGTAGAGGCGAGGTATGTCTTCGGACTACAAAATATATTAGAACTGTTCACAGGTTAATCTTGGATTCAAAGTGACCCAATCCAGACTTAGATGTGAACCATTATTTCATGATTGTTTGACTTTGTTACTTTCTTGGAAGTATCATGATCTTAAAAAAAGATGTTTCAAGAAAATGTTATAGTCTTGTAGTTAAACTGGGTGCAGGGGACTTAATATGAAAAAAGAGGTTCCTAAATTTAAGAAACCCTTTTGGTAGGATGCTATTAGATACTGACCTTGGAGGTAATTAAGGGCCTTTGTAGTTATGTACATGGTTTTTGGGACTTGTTTCTTCATGTTTGGTGGGGTGGCATTTGGCTAATTGTGCTTTATTAGATAAAATAAATGATTCTTCCTGCAGATCTTGACCTCACATAAACATTTTATTTACCTCTTGTTCTTGCAGGCAAAGATTTTGATCAGAGAATCATGGAGTATTTCATTAAATTGATAAAGTAGAAGCATGGTAAGGACATCAGCAAAGACAACAGGGCTTTTTGGGAAACTCAGGAGGGAATGTGAGCGGGCAAAGAGGGCTCTGAGCACTTAGCATCAGGTTGGTGTAGAGATTGAATCTCTTTTTGATGGTAATGATTTGTTAAGAAAGACTAAATATGACTTATGTTTAATTAGCCAAAAATGTGAACTTCTTTGCTAACATTTGTGTGCTTTGTTATCAGATTGACAGATATTCTTCTCCTTGATGGAGTGATGACGAAGTTGATTCCCAGAAATACTGTTATCCCAACAAAAAAAAATCTCAAGTTTTCACCACCTACCAAGATCAACAGACAACTGTCACAATTCAGGTGTGTCCTCAACATTCATTTAGTAATTATAGGTTTATCAGTTCAAATATCATTAAATCCTGTAGTCATCAAATTCAGCTTGGAGACGTATGTTTACAACATGAAAAACCAGATCAATGACAAGGACAAGCTAGCAGATAAACTAGAATCTGATGAGAAGGAGAAGATTGAGAAGGCAACAAAAGAGGCCCTTGAATGGTTGGATGACAATCAGAATGCCGAGAAGGAGGATTATGTGGAAAAGCTGAAGGAAGTTGAGGATGTGTGCAACCCAATTTCTTTTGTTAAACGAACAATGAAGGGAGTGGTCTATGTCTGTTTGTAGAGAGTGATTTTCTGTCCCCTTATTTATTTCGGAAACTTTGCACGTGGATTTGAAGGAAAATATTGCATGAACCAGTCTTCCACCATTATATTGATGATTAAAAAAAAAGGATTTATTATGAATAATTGTTCTTATATTGTTGGGTGTTTATATCACGGGATCGAGTGAATATACACATAGGATAGAAATTATGGGAATAACTCTTTTTACCAGTTGCATTATTACACTTGTTAAATCCAGATTTTAATATTGTTCTTGAGATTGGCACTAGATAATTAAATAGTTAAATCCTAGGAATCCCATTCTCTTCGAGTTTTTTTGCAGTATTGGTCCCACGACTATAGTGTCACTAACAATTTTGATCCACGACTTTTAAAACTTTCAGAATTGGTCAACCACTATTACTTTCTAAGCAAAAATAGTCCTTCGGGCGAACTCTCCGTCAGCTTTTCACCGAATTTTTTTTTCTCTTTTTTCATAAGGGTATAATGATCTTTTCATTTACCTAAACTAATTAATGACCTAAATAATAATAATAATAATAATAATAATAATAATAATAATAATAATAATAATAATAATAATAATAATAATAATAAGGGTACTACTACTACTATTATTATTATTATTATTATTATTATTATTATTATTATTATTATTATTATTATTGTTATTATTGTTGTTGTTGTTGTTGTTGTTATTGTTATTGTTATTGTTATTGTTATTGTTATTGTTATTATTATTATTATTATTTAGGTCATTAGTTTAGGTAAATGAAAAGACCATTATACCCTTGTGGAAAAGGGAAAAAAAAAAAAGAATTTCCTATAAAAAGTTGACGGAAAATTCGGCGGAAGGACTATTTTTGCTAATAAAGTAATAGTCGTGGACCAATTCTGCAAGTTTTAAAAGTCGTGGATCAAAGTTGTTAGCGATACTATAGTCGTGGGACTAAAAGTGCAAAAAACTTCATTCTCTCCTTATTGTTTTCACAAACCTGCATACTTTGTTTTATTTATTTTTTGTCATTGCTCAATCATGTCTTTCGTTAGTATTAGCATCATAAGAATGAATTAGTAACTAGTGCTTAATATGTCCAACTTCCCTGTGGATCGATAACCTGGTGCTCCATGTATTATTTGTTTGAGAAATATACTACAATTAACTGACAAGACGAACACAAAGTATTAGCACAAACATCTAACTTGCTAATATGATAATTCTACCGGTGTACCTACGGTGACAAGGGAAGATGCCATGGCACGAAACTCTGGGCATAGTCCCCGGAAGACATACAAGTTTTGCTCATCCAATGAGACCGGGCGACTGACCATGGCTAACTCCTCCACAACCACCTTCGCACGACCCAAGTATTCCGCAAGCGTGTTATCTCCTTGTCGCAACCCTTGTAAATAACTAAGAAGACCGAGAGTACGAGCTCGAGTGGAGGAACCAAACGCATGCTCAACTGCTTACCAGACCATGCGCGAGGTGGACTGCCTGACGGCGAGGTACATCACCTCCTCCGATAACGATGCAACCAACATGGGGAGAATAGCTTGGTCTTCCTAGACCCAAGCTAGCGCCACTGGATCATCAACAGTGGAGGCTCCGTCAGCCGAGACTACTACTACCGGTGGACAGAGGTCAGTGCCGTCAACGAAGCCAAGTAACCCTTGACCACGAAGGAAGGGAACCATCTGGGTGCGCCAGAACATATTATTCTTGGACGTGAGCTTAATAGACACGAATGGTGCATCGACAAGAGGGAAGTGCGTTCCGAGGATGCATCAGATGGTGGAATAGTAGAGGCCATCACTATGATCCTACAAAGAGTATGATAACAGATGAGTGAACGATAAATTGTATTCACAATAATCACAATAATAGCCCGCATGGGTAGCTCAACTGGTCATAGAGGTGAAACTTTGGAAGAATGACTAGGGATTGAGTCTCACCAGCGGCAGTGTGGGAGCAACCTCTGAAAGTGAGGGGGGCTTCTTGTGCGCAGTGAGCATCGGTCTAGCCTTACATCCTCCCAAATACTGATAATGTAACTAATAGATAGAGGTCGGGTCAAATAGGTCACTCAACTGCACACCAAACTGCAATTAGACCATTGAACTCAAACAAAAAAAAAAAAAATGCAATTGGGTCCTTGAACAACACAAAATCATGCAATTAGATCTAAAATGTCCTGTTTACCTGAAAGTATGCTCGTGTGACGGTTACCGATTTTAAAAATAATCTTTAAAATAATTTTAAATAAAATAATTAATTAAAAAAAAATCTAAACTGCTAGTCAGCTTCGTCTCCATGCCCACTAGACCACAAGGTCTTTAGCAATCATCTAAAATATGTAATATCATAATTTAACATTAACAATCACATATTTAAAAATAATTTCTAATATAAAATTTAATAATATCAAACTCAAAAAAATAAATAACAATTAAAATAATGAAAAAATATTAACAAAAAAGTTTTCAAGAAGTAGGAGTAGGGAAGGGGTCATTTGACCCAGTTGACCCCCTTTCCCTACACTCGGTTACCACTAACTGACATAGTTAAGTTTTAACTTGAAGTAGACTCAAATATAGCCTTTAAATAAACTCTAAAGTTTATCTTTTTTGAGTCTAATAATTTATATTTAATTTTTTTTGAAAAGGAGTCTAATAAAATTTTCAAACACTAAGGGTTGCTTACTAAAGAAAAAAAATTAGAAAGTTTTTGAAATTTTTTTTTTTGAGAAGTGGAATAATGGAAAATGAAAAACTTGTTTACTAAATTTAATTTTCTATCCTTAATTCTATCTCCATTCTTGCATTTTTATAGAACAATGGAGAAAGCAAATTAGCATTTCTACTTGGAGAAATTGATTTTAAGTTGAGATCGCAGGATTGATTATATTCTTGGTGAGTGCAAATTTCCTTTCTTTTTCCCCTTTCTTCGTTTTTCCCATTCTTCTTTCTTTCTTTGTTTTCTTTTTCTCCTTTTTCCCTTCTTCTTTCTTTCTTTCTTCTTCTTCTTCTTTTTTTTTTTTTTTTTTTTTTTTTTTTTCCCCTTCTTCCTTTCTTTATTTTTTTCCTTTATTTTTTCTCTTCTTTCTTTCTTTGTAATATTATTTTGTTCGTATTAAGTTTCTTCTAGTTTTTAAATATTTTTTTTGCAATCTAATATTTGCTATTTAACTTATTTAATTGAATAAGAATTATTGTGCGTGTAACATGTGTGTATAATTTAATTACAATTTTGATAAGATGAGATTCTATAAATTTGATTGAACGTAGTTGAAATAGTTGTAGTTTATTTTGTAATATATTTTTATTAACTTTTGATATCTTTTACACATTTAGTTTAGTATTATATTGAATTTTGTTATTTAAAAATTAAATTTGTGAAATGAAAATAGAAGATTGGAGAAATGAAGAATGAAAATTAGAAAATAAAGAGATTTGAATGAAATACAAATTTTGAAACATAAAATCTACAAAGCATATAAAAAATAAAGGTAATAATAATCTTTTCAGGTGCAATTATTATGAACAGTGAAGGCATCTCAATACAATGTTTGAGATGTAGAATGGTGTGTTTGCAAAACAGAAAAGGTTTGATCAGGAAGAAATATTCAGTATGAAGGTAGCTTTTTATAGGCCAAAATCTCAAATTTGAATTCCTTACATCGAAGAGTTTTCATTATGACACAACCTTGGAACACCAAAAGGTTATTAAATGGTGGTATTCTTTTATATTTGAATTATTAGTTACAAACTGTTGGTCTTATAATATCAGCAGCTTTGATTACCTTGCTTCATAATTTTTTTTTTATAATATGGAAGAGTTTTCATTTTGTTTCAAAATTTTTCAGTTGTTTCATAATTTTTTTTATGGAACTGTATTTATCTTTGTATTCGGTAAATATGTGTAATATAACTTTCATTGAGGCTTATTATGTTTTTAAATATGTATATTATATTCTTTAATTTATGAAACTATATTGTATGTTATTATATATACCATAATGTACTTATTTGATGTATACTATATAAAATTTTTAGTAAATTAATAATGTATTTTTGAAAAATGGTGCACATATATATGTATGTCTACTTATTTAGGCAAAAGTTAGTTTTCTATAAATGCATACTAAATTTGAGTTAAGATTTTTTAATTTTAGTTAGATATATTTTGTATTAATATCAAAATATATTAATCACTTATATGTAACTAAATTTTAAAATCAATTTTTAATACATTCATTGTTTTAGGTTGCTATTCATTAAATTGAATTATGTTTTTTTAGTATGATATTTGTTAAGTTTTGGTACTTGCATATAGCACACAATTTAAAACACAGTTTAAAACACAATTTGTTGCACACAATTTAAAATACAATGGCACACTAGCATACATATAAACATCATGTTTTGAACTCAGGCTCTATTAATTAATAAACATATGCACACGATATACATACTATCGAATAGAGATTTACGTATCATATTTATATTTGAAATTTAATAAGACTAATAATTTTTACTATCACACCATAACAACAATACATAGTGTTGGGGTTGGGTTTTGTTTTTTTTTTGTTTTTTGTTTTTTTTTTTCGGCCAAATTTTGGTAACATAAATAAAAACTTTGATTTCGAGGGTTACATAAATGGGTTATTATGTTTAATAAATGAGTTGGGATTTGGTTACATAAATTTATACTAATATGTAATTATTTTTAACATATTTTAAAATTTATATATTTACAATACTTTAGAATTTATGTAATTATTGCATCTAATTTTTTAAAGTTATATTTATAAAAATGTACAATTTTTAAATTTTATATTTATAATCTGGGTATAATTTGACAAAGTGTAGAAGAAATACGATACAGATGAAGATCCTAAGATACAGAAGAAGAAAAAGACTAGAGAACGAGAGCTTGGGCTAATAACTGGTATCGATGTTGACAGAGTGAAGATATGAGTAGAAGTCGTGTCTAGATTGCCTATTGAAGAAGGCGAAATGTTTTGCACCTTTTAAACTTAGGGTTAGGATCAGACATATGAGATGGGCTTTACTCTATATAATTTGGGTTTAGACATATGTTGGGCTAATAAAAAGTTTGGATTATGAATATATATATTTTATGTATAGTGTAGTGCGCAAATTATGCTGGGCATGTGTACTATGTATAGTGTAGTGCACAAATCGCCATATCTATATCTGTTAATGAAGATTCCACTTACAACATAAGTCAGGGTAGCCCATTGGCTGAGCTTATTGTGCAAAGGAAGTTGATAATATGGGATGAAGCTCCAATGATGCACAAATTTTGTTTTGAAGCCCTCGACCGAACTATGAGGGATTTGTTGCGCTCCAGAAATCCAAATAGTTATGAAATGACACTTGGTGGTAAAACAATTGTTTTTTGTAGCGATTTCAGGATAATTCTACTAGTAATTCCAAAGGGCACAATACAAGATATTGTTGGGGCGAGCATAAATTCCTCATATCTTTGGAGATCATGTAAAGTATTTAGGCTAACTAAGAATCTACGCCTAAGAAGTGTACAATCATAGATTGAGGCTAAAGAGATTGAAGAGTTTGCAAACTGGATAGCTAATATAGGTGACAGAATATTTGGTAATTCAAGTGATGGTGAAACAGGTATTACAATTCCAGATGAGTTATTGCTCAAGTGTAATGATAATCCTATTGCTACAATTGTTGATATCACCTTCCCTAGCTATGTTTAGACGTGGTAATGGGGATCTGTCATATCTTATGGATAGTGCTATTTTGGCTCCAACATTGGATGTGGTAGATAGCATTAACCAATACATGAATGATCATAATCCGGGTGAGGGTAGGACTTACTTGAGTTGTGATTCTGTTTGTAAGTCATATTCAAATGTAGATATGTTAGCGGATTTACACACCCCAGAATTCTTGAATGGTCTGCGATGTTCTGGAGTACCTAATCATGCTTTGACTTTGAAAGTTGGGTCACCTGTTATGCTCTCGAGAAACATTGATCACACTCTTGGGTTATGCAACGGTACAAGGTTGATTGTTACAAGGTTAGCTGATCACGTGTTGGAAGCCCATATCATGTGTGGTACAAATGCAGTTACAAGAGTATTAATTTACAGAATGTTACTGACACCGTCAAATCCAAGACTGCCTTTCAAATTCCAACGAAAGCAATTTCATTTGATGATATCCTATACCATGACAATAAACAAATTAAAGTCAAGGACAAACACTTTCAAAAGTGGGATTGTTTTTGAAAAGACCGGTCTTTAACCATGGCCAAATGTACGTAACTGTTTCAAAAGTTAGTAATCCAAGGGGTTTAAAAATATTGATTTGTGGCGAAAATGTAGCATGTCTAAGTAGGACAAAAAATATTTTATACAAAGAAGTCTTCAACAATGTGTAATCAAATTTATTAGTTGAAATTTATTAGATTTTCAATAACTATATTTTATACTGTATATTCCATATACTATACATATGGCCGTGCATTGCACGGGTGCAACTACTAGTAAAAAATAAAGGTAATAATAAAATCTACATGTTTAAAACTAATTTCTAATATAAAATTTAATAATATCAAATAAAAAAAAATTCAAAAAGTAGAAGTAGGAATAGGGGATGACTCTTTTGGCATGTTTGGTTCATGAATAGGTTAGGAATGAAATGACATTCTTTGGAATAGACCTATTCCATTGTTTGGTTCGGTTACTTTGTCATGGGAATACAATAGAATGCAATTCTTGTTCTATTTGTTTTTATCTATTCCACTCCCTGTAAAATAACATTCATATTCCCTCCAAATTCATTCCGTGAACCAAACGGTGCGTTTGTGTTTTAGTATGTTGAGAAAAGTAGTTATGAATAGATTCTGCATCGTAACAGAGTTAGTAGTACTAAAAAAAAAAAAAAAAAAAAAAAAAAAAAAAAAAAAAAAAAAAAAAAAGAGAATTGGAGATTGGGAGTAGGGGAAGGGGCAAAATTTTTACCGGGTTCACCCCCTTTCCCTACACCACTTCACCCCTTATTGGCATAGTCAAAATTTAACTTGTAGTTGACTCAAATATAGTCTTTAATAAAATTTCAAACACTAAAGTTTTCCTTATGTTAATAGAAAATACATTCACATCACCTTTTCAGTTTTCCACCAGAAATTTGAACGAATTTGGAGTGTTTTAAGGGCCAGATTTAAGTATTCCAAACATTAAATAATTAATTTTAATTGATTATTGTTCATCACAATTTTTCTTGATGTTCATATTTGAAATTAATGAAAGCTGTTGGATTAAGCAAACATTTACGTAAGAATCGGACAAAATTACCAAAAAAGTGAAGCCAATTGACTAACAAGACCTTGTGAACCTCTTCAGTTTTCTACTTTTCACACAAGAATTTTGAACGAATTCAGATTACAAAAATACATATTTAATCCAAAATATTTTTAGTGTATTTATAGTTTTAGTACTAGGCATCTGTTAAAAGTACTCTAATTTTGGGAGTTGAAAAAAAAAAGTTAACTAAACTTTAACAGGGTGTTTGGGTGGATGTAGGTTTTTTTTTTTGTTTTTTTGTTTTGTTTTGTTTTGTTTTTTTTTTTGAAACCAAAAGAACGTAATTTTATTAAATCAAATACTGAATACAAATAAGAATTGAAGAAAACCAAACAGTAGGACCAGTTTGCGAACGCGCAACCCTTGCCAAAGCATAAGCAACCTTATTCACTGATCTAGGAATAAATTTGAAGGACACCACTTCAAAGTGTCTTTGATAATCTCTAATTTCATTAATGACGCAAGTCACGCAACCGGCATATAAGATAAATCCACAACTACCCCATTGATAGCATTGCACACCAACTGACATTGAATTGAATTGTAATTCAGTTACAGCCTCAATTACATTGCTTGGTTGGGGGAAATTGCAATTCCACCGAGTTGCAATTCCCTCCTTTTGTTGAATTGCCCCCATGAATTGCAATTCAATGCTTGTGAAAAAGGGAAAAATAGATGAAATGATACAAATATCCTTGTTGAGTGTTATTATTATTATTACACAAAGACATTTTAGTTTTTGTACCATTTTTTTTCTTCTCATTCCAAATAATTATATTCATTCTTACTAAACAATGTAATTTGAATTCCTACCTTATTCTTTTCTCACAAAATTTCAATTCCTTTCCTTCCTAATTCTTTCCTCCCAACCAAACACCCCTAAAGTCACGCGTTTTGATCTCTCTAACGTAACCTAAAATAAATTGATTTCGTAATTCCACAAAAAAAAAAAAAAAAAAAAAAATATCCACGTGATCTATTGTATGTTATCTCCAAATTTTTGTTGCATTTTTAACTTGTCATGATTAGCTATTTTAAAGTTTAATTAATTTTTCGATCACTAATCTTTCCTGGACACCTACTACTCATGATTGTGCAAGGGTTTTACAAAAATTGAATTGTCCTTCAGATACAAGAATCATGTTCTACGAATTTATATATTTCGTCACTCCCTACGGACAACTTTGATTCATTTTTTTTATGGAGAGAGAAATCCCTAAATACTACTCAAGACTGTCCATTTGATAAATTATGTCTACATCATCAAATGTCCGCATGAGTAGTTCAACTGGTCATAGAGGTAAAACTTTAGAAGATCAAATGTAATGACCAACAAACTGCGAATTCAAATGGTTTGCTTCACATCCCGCAAATCCTTTTGAAAGAGAGCGTTCCTCCTCAAACAATTAGTCCTCTAATTTAAAAATAAGCGATAGGTAATAAAGAACCATATTTAGAATTTAGCTTTAAAAATTTAACAGAACACATATTATAAATTAAAATTTTATTCTGTATAAAAGGATCTAAATGAAATACAAATTTCGAAACATAAAATCGACATTGCTTCTTGAGGATCTAATATTAAATCTTATTTGCCAAGCACCTTGTGCACATATGGCACCTGGGTTAGACTCTCATATGAGAGGTTGTGAGTTTGAGTTTTAGTGATTGCGTTATTGGCTCTTTCTGTTTCAGTAGGTTGAGAAAGTAGTTAAATATGAACAGAAATTACAACTCGTAATAGAGTCAGTAGCATCCAAAAAAAATAAATATTAAATCTTATTTTATTATTATAAAACTATTGAGAAGTGCTATGGAATTCGGTATTGGGTTTGAGAAATTTCCCTCCACCAGGCCAGTATGGCTATAAAAAAGCACTCAGCTTCTATATCATTTTTTATCAAATTAAAGCTGAAAACTTGCTTACATAATAGATTGTGTGATTCCATGGAGATCACTCGCCATTATTTCTGCTTATCCATCTTCTTCTTCCACTCTCTAATGCTTTGCTTAACCATTAATGCCCATACCAACATTACCACCGACAAACATGCCCTTCTTTCTCTCAAATCTAAAATTTCTTTTGATCCTCATAGCATTTTAGCTGACAATTGGTCTGTTAACAGCATAACTCCGTGTAATTGGATTGGAGTCACTTGCAACTCTCGTCACAATAGAGTGTCTGCTTTGGATCTTTCCAACATGGGTCTTGTTGGAGAATTAACTCCAAACTTAGGAAACCTTTCTTTCCTTATTTCACTTAACTTGAGCCAAAACAATTTTCATAATTCCTTCCCTCGAGAACTTTCTCAATTGCGACGCCTCAAAGTTCTTCAGTGCAACATGAATAACTTTAGTGGGATTATTCCATCGTGGTTTGGTCTCTTACCAAACCTTAGGTTTTTGTATTTGGAGAATAATAGCATTAGTGGTTTTCTTCCCACGTCCCTTTTTAATCTTTCAAAACTTGAGGTCTTACATCTAGGAGTTAATTCTCTCGAAGGGAGTATTCCTAGAGAAATGGGCAATCTTCCCCAACTAAAGTGGTTAAATTTGAGTCTTAATCATCTTAGTGGATCTTTTCCTTTGGGCATCTTAAATTTGTCTAAGTTAGAAATTCTATCTATTTCATCTAATAGCTTATTTGGTGAACTTCCCCTTGGTATTGGGAATCATCTTCCTAAACTCCAAAAATTTAATATGCCATGGAATAAATTTAGTGGTGAAATCCCATCAAGTTTATCTAAATGTTCATTGCTTCAAATTATATCTCTACCTTGCAATAATTTTAGTGGGCGTATACCAAGAGAATTTGGAAACTTAACAAAGCTTGAGTTGTTAGATCTTAGTAGCAATCAGTTAACAGGTATGTATATATAATACCTTTCGCTTTGTTGAAATTTTCCTTTCCATTGGTTACTAGATGATCACTTCCATTTCTTTCCAAATAACTCAAAAGATTATATATACTTACACAATGGTCACAATTAATGAACTAAAACAACTATATATTTTACCTTTTCTCTATATTATACTTTTTATAAATTTGTAATCAGCAACATTATTTAATTAGTTAATACTTTTTTTTTTTTTGAAAATATTTAATTAGTTAATACAGATTTTCAAACTTGCATTAATATGAAGATGTGTCTATATAAATTAAATTGATAAGCATATTATTTTACCCATTTTACATATTTCTATTAATAACGGTAACTAATATATAAGTGCAGAATAAATAATGGTAGTGTTATTCATATTTGCGAGAAAGGTACGGTTCATAATATATAGATGATTTGATTTGATTTCTCTCCTATTTACTAATATTTTGTTTATTGATATGTAAATTATGTAGGTGCTATTCCAAGGGAGATAGGGGCTTTGTCATCCTTGGGCGAACTTGCTTTATATAACAACATACTTTATGGTACTTTTATACAAAATTTAAATACTATCTAATTTAAATAGTTGAGTTATAATTATATTTTAATGAGTTTTTTCGTTTGAACATTTTAAACTTGTCTAAGTTGAAAACTCTATCTCTTTTAGTTAATATAACTTAATTGGTGAATTTCCTCTTCATTTAGGAAATCATCTCCCTATACTCCAAAATTTTAATATACCTAAGAAAAGTTTTTAGTGTTAAAATTACGTCAAATTTGTATAAATGTTTATTGCTTCAAACTATATCTCCATCTTACGACAATTTTATTTGCTGCTTGAGACAATATATAAGCATTATTAAGCAATAAGACACAAAATAACCAATAAACTCAAGCGCATGCCTATACAAATTCCCCTAAATATTAACATATGCTTATTAATTAATATGAAAATCATATTAAGATGTAATTTCAAAGGGGAATCATGTTTTGACATCTTTACGTTATCTTTATTTAAATATTAATAACGAAGTTTCTTATACGACCTCTTTATATATGTAAATCAAATACTATCAAAATAATGTATTTTACTGGGTGATCCCTTCTATTCCTTTACCAAATATTAATATAAAAATAAATAATAACCCTGCTAATTTTTTCCACAATAAA
The DNA here is from genome assembly GCF_001879475.1 of Ipomoea nil. Lineage (NCBI taxonomy): Eukaryota > Viridiplantae > Streptophyta > Magnoliopsida > Solanales > Convolvulaceae > Ipomoea > Ipomoea nil. Next base: position 2,984,713 of record NW_017616843.1, read on the forward strand.
TGTATTCTCTTTGCTTCTCTCAGGAGCCATACCAAAGGAAATTGGCAACTTAACTGCACTTGAGGTTCTATATTCTGAAGACAACAACTTTGGAGGTACGTTCAGTGCTATGTTAGTTGCTAAATAATAAATAATAGTAGTAGCACAACAAGTACAATAAATAGTTTTTAATTTATAAAAAAGTCCACAGCTTAATCCGGAGCTGCACAACAATTTTGCATGCCTTGATTTTTCTAAATTCAAAATTTTCTTGAAATCTTTTTATTTTAGCTCATAATTGGTAAATTATAAAGATATCTCCTTATAATTAGATTGGAGTCATTTGTGGCGCGCTAGCGCCATGATACTTGAATTGCACTATACAAATATTTATTAGGTAAATGCATTTATCTCTTTCCGCTAATATCTTATTTGGTGAACTTTTCCTTTATTTCGGGAATCATTTTCCTAAACTCCAAATATTTAATATGCTGTTGAACAAATTTAGGGATGAAATCCGATCATGTTTATCTCAACCTTACAATATTTTAGTGGGCATATATGTACCGTACCATAAGAATTTGGAAAGTTAACAAAAGCTTGGCAAGTTATATTTTGCTAGCAATCACTTATCATGTATGTGTAAAGACGACTACTTCATATGTAATATGAAATTTGCTCACGTCAAATAACTTAGAGATTATATTTACACCATGGTCACAATTAATGAATTAAAATTTTTATTTTTCCCTTTTATTTTGTACATTTTATAAATTTGCAATAAGCTAAGCAATATTATTTAATCAGTTAATACTGATTTCCAAACTTACATTAATATGAAGATGTGTCTATATAAATTAAATTCATGAGCATATTATATTTACTCATTTTACATTTTTCTGTTAAGAGCAGTACCTAATAATATATGTGTGAAAAAAAATAAATAATGGTAGTGATATTGGTTCATCATATATATATATTGTCATCATATATATCCCCCTTGTCAAGTTTGCGTGTTCTTAATTTATATGTCAATTGCCAAGGACCTTGTAGTTCAATGGTACCAAGTTGTTCCCTTATAAGGGAGGTTGTGGGGTTGAGACTTAGTGAATGCGATATTGGCTCTTTGTGCTTATTGGCTCTTTGTGCTTCTTCCTAGCATAGTTTAGTTTACAGGTTCGGATACTTTTAGATATCAAACATTGAAATTTAACATATATTACTATATTAGAATTCAAAGTAAAAATTATATATTTATATACATGTCATTCAAATGAATATATACAAATATATTTTAAATATTAACTCAAATAATATTAATATGATCTAATCTAAATTTTAAGTGAACTTAATAGGTTATTGGTTTAGATATATTTTTAGTTATGTTTTATATACATATATAAATTTAACCCAACAGGGTAGCTCAAGTGGCAAATGAGCTCTCTTTGTGGGGGAGAATTTTGGGATAACTCGGGTTCAATTCCCACAAGTGACGATTCCCTTTGGGCTAGCTTCAGTGCCTCTCAAAATATATACATATATAAATTTGGTTTGGATATTAAATGTAAAAATATTACATAATTGGACTTAAAATATTTTTAATTTTGGTGCTTAACTTTGTTATTTTTATCAGTTTTTGTCCTTTCGACCAAACTCACAGTAAAATATTGCCTGATTTTATATTTTTAGAGGTAAAATCGTGATCTCAAGGAAACGTATTCAATATCTAAACAAAACCACTGTAAAATCGTATCTATATGTGCTTGATCGGTGAGAATAATAGGAAAGACGGGCAGAAACTAGCCATAGATCTATGAGATCAAATTTAAAACGTCGACGATTGACAAACTCTTCTTTTTCTCTTAATATGATTTTTTCTTTTGTTTAGATATTTTCTTGAGATGATGATTTTGTACATAAAATATAAAATCTGGCAACATTTCGCCGTTAATTTGGCTGAAATTAAAGGACCAACACTGATAAAATAACAAAGTAAGGCACCAAAATTAAAAAAAGTTAATGTTGTGCACCAAAAGTCATAAGACCTCAAATATCGTTGAACCAAAAATGAAATTAATTCAAAAGTTAATTATCAAAATGGTCCCTTGACTATAGTGAAATTACCAATTTGGTCCCGAGTTAACAGAACCCTAACGGTAAAACAAACAGAGGACCAAATTGGTTAAGATTTTTAAAGTTGAGGGACTTAATTGGTCAAAAAAATAGTCAAGGACCAAATTGATAATTTCACTATAATTAAGGGACCATTTTGATTATTAACTCTTTTTTTTTTACAACAAAAAATTGATATTTATTCTAAAGAAAATTTCAATTTTGGTCCACTGACTATTGGGGTTGTTTTAATTGCAACACTTGACTTTCAAAAATGTTAATTTAGTACTTTGACTATGCAATTTTTATCAATTTTGGTCACGCCGGTCAAATTGCCGGCCAAATCTCACCGAAAAAATTTAATTGGACAAATAATGAGGGTATTTTAGTCATTTTACTCATGTTCTTTCTTCTCTGATGAACTTCTCTCCATTTCCGGCGAGATTCTTTCTACTCATACTCAATAGATCATCGTCGAAATTAAACTTGTGTGTTAATTTTATAGCATTAATCTTAAAAAAAAACTAAAAAAATAAGAGTTAATAAAAATGTCTTCTCAAGAAAAAAGCAGAAAATAAAAAACAAAGAATGAAAACTAAAAAAAATTAGAAAACGGTCTCCGTTAGTAAAAGACCCACAATTTTTTCAGACTAGTCACAACAATTTTGCTAAAAGTGGTTAATTAAAGTTAAATAAGAATATGGAACTAAGTACATATCAAAAAAATTAATTTTTGTTAATTAATTTGTACAGTTCTCCACTTGTTATAAATTTGTAATAAACAACTAACAATTTGTGTTAATAGGTACTACTTTTTAAAACTAAAAGTTGCATAAAACGAATACAAGTTACATAAGTGTATAATATTGTTAAAGTCTATTCACGTGAGATTTGTAATGGTTTTTAATTAAAACGTAATATTTTTATGAATTTATAGAAAAGTGTTATATTTTAGTTAAAAATATTTCATGTCTCACTTAAAATAGTTTCATATAAGAGTACTTACTCATTAAAGAATATGAACTTGTAACTTTTTTTTTAGTACTATTATTTGAGAAGCTATAACTATGCCGTTCGACCATAAGTCCATAAGGCATTTGGCATGAACTTGTAACTCTAGATAAGAAGTTAAAATAGTTCAAATTGATTTAAGTAAAAATATATTAAAGTTAAAATGTAATATATATGAGAATAATATCCCTATGTTACTTCAAATTTTTATGCACAACTTATTTTAACATATTATAATGTCATTGAAAAACCTAATAGGAAACACCTCATTATATTTACGAAGATACTTATTGCATTGTTGTTGGCTGGCAGGTGTAATACCAAAAGAGTTGGGAAAACTTTATATGTTGGAAGAATTAGTAATAGAAAAGGCTAACTTAAGTGGGTCCATACCCAAGGAAATCTTCAACATTTCTTCTTTAAAAATAATTTCATTTGTGCACAATAGCCTTGTGGGCACACTTCCTTCAAGCATGGGGCATGCTCTATTGAACTTAGAGCAACTCTTTCTTTGAACGAATCGGCTCTCTGGGGTGGTACCAGACTCTATCTCAAATTGTTCAAAACTTATTAACCTAGATCTTAGCATAAATCATTTCAGCGGCACATTCCCTACATCTCTTGGCAATCTAAGGCTCCTAAACAAAATATTTCTAGATGAAAACATGCTCACAAATGATGCTGCATCTCAAGAGTTAAGTATTATCAACTCTTTGGTAAATTGTAAATACTTGAAGAAGGTATCCTTAGATTATAACCCTTTACATGCTATCCTTCCGTCATCAATTTGGAATCTTTCTTCATCCCTACAACTTCTGTCTGTGAGGGGTTGTGGGTTAAAGGGAATCATACCAAATCAACTTGGAAACTTAAGTAACTTGATTGGCTTGGATCTGAGTAGCAATAACTTGGTCGGGTATATTCCTCCAATGCTAGGTAGGGTAAGTAAGCTCCAAGTATTGCGTCTCAGTAATAACAAACTTAGCGGTTCCATTCCCGATAGCCTTTGTGATCTTCACTATCTGTATGAATTACAGTTGAGTAACAATCAATTGTCTGGCAGTTTGCTGAAATGCTTTGGTAATAACACTTCCCTCAGGCACGTTTAATTTGTCCAATAATGATTGTATGGCGCATCACTTAAAAAACATGGAATTTCTCTCTGAATCTCTCTCGGAATCAACTTCGGACAACCCATCGACGACGGCGACTAATCGCTCGCCGGAGGACCAAGACCTGCTGGAGAGGAGCACAAAGAAGTCCAAAAGAGACCGTACCCAGATGGAGCTCACGATTCAACCGCAAGAAAAATCTACTGTCCAAGAATCCCCTTTGGGAGAAGCTAGGGTTGATACCCCTGACTCAAATCAATGGAGGACGTCGGCGGCGACGCCTAGCCAAGCGTGGAATCGAAGGCCTCCAGCCCCACCGCCGGATGAAGAAGAGGCGTCGGATGACGACATGGAACAGGACGGTGTCTCGTACGACTACCTAGTCATTCGTGTAACGAAGGAAGAGAAGGAAAGATTACGCCGACCTTGGCGCAGATCCCTAATCCTCCGCCTCCTGGGTCGAACGGTTAGCTATTCCTATCTGCTACAAAGACTCCAAAGAATGTGGAGACCAGAATCTGACTTTCAATTGATAGCCTTAGACCATGATTACTTCTTGGCAAAATTCGAGTCATTATCGGACTATGAGGAGGTGAAATACGGGGGACCTTGGACAATCCTGGATCACTACTTGATCACACAAGTTTGGAGACCTAATTTCAACCCAAGGAAGAACACAACTGATAGGATCCTGGCATGGGTGAGATTCCCTTCACTGCCGATTGAATACTTTGATGATAAATTCCTAAAGAAGATTGGAAAGACGATTGGACGGCCAATCAAGATCGACTACATGACGAACCTCGCCACAAAGGGTAAATTTGCAAGAGTCTGTATCGAATTGGACATCACCAAACCACTACTTTCAAGATTTGTGCTGAACTTTGAGGAATGGCCTGTTGAGTATGAAGGAATCCATCAAATATGTTTCAAGTGTGGAACGTATGGCCATCGCATAGAGTTGTGCGGTAAGGACCAACCTGGAACACTGGCCAATGAATCAGCTGCGGGAGATCCTGCCACACAGCCGCAGAGAGAGGAACCTGTTCAGAAACCTAAGGAAAAGTATGGGGCATGGATGCTGGTCACTAGAAAGCCCAGAAGATATCAGCAGAGGGTTCCAAACCAACAGGGTAACCCAGGGGATCCAAGAAAACAGAAAGAACCACAGACTAATGGAGGTTCCGGCCAAGTGAATGTGACAACTCACTCCAGGTTTGGAGCGCTCCAAGACCTAGAGGAACCAAATGACAATCATCCCCAGCAGGACCAGGCCATTCTTTCACCATCCCAGCACCCAAACCTTCCGAGAATCAGGACCAACTACAGAGGACCCCGGCGTTCCACACCCCAGAACTTAGAGGCAGTGCCATCGCCGGAATTCCAACCTCCACCACCCAGGCAACCCCCACCAACTCGTGGTGCCCTTAGAGGTCGTGGGGGGAGGGGCTTCCAGCCCAACCGTGCGGCAGTAGCACCCGAACATACTGTTGTTCGTGGATCTATAAGGGGAGGAATTGTTGAAAACACCACAGTCTACCACACTGATGCACAACCGGACTCCCCAATGCTTGCAGACTTTGAGAACACTTACAAAGACGATCCTCCGGATAGAACAACTGCACCAATCCCTCAACCCGAAGCGCAACCCGAATCTTCTCTGGGTGCAGGCATAGGAAACCTGTTTAAGGAAGTTCCCCCGGATCAGTTTCGACCAAATGAGATTCTGTCTGACCCACCCGACCTGGTTATGCAAGTTGAAAATAGTGTTGTTGACCACATTGGTCATGATGCGGACCCCCGCATACGCCTCTAAGCGTTTCTGTCCTTCTTCCCTGTTTTTTAATGATATTTTTAGTTTGGAATTGTCAGGGAGCAGCCTCTAAAGAGTTTAGGCGCACCCTTAAACACTTTCTTGGTTTACATAAACCTTTGGTTGTCTGTCTACTTGAACCTAAGATCTCAGGTTCTCAGGCTAGTGCTATATGCTCTAGCCTGGACTTTGATGAATGGGTTAGGGTCGAAGCCATTGGCTTCTCTGGAGGTATTTGGGTCCTATGGAAGTCCTGTGTGTCCATCAATGTACTATATACTCACCCACAGTTTATATCCCTGCAGGTACAAGAAGGAAATACACAACCTTGGCTCCTCTCAGTAGTATATGGAAGCCCCAATAGCAGTCTAAGAAGACGCTTATTTTCCAACCTTTCAGGACAATTCTTTGATCCCCAGGGACCTTGGTTAGCTGTGGGAGACTTCAACGCGGTAACCTGCCACGAAGAAGTTAACAATCCTGAGACTTTCTCACAATCGAGGTCTGCGGATTTCAACCAATGGATTTTCAGGGAGGGCCTAATTGATTTAGGTTTCACTGGCTCAAAGTTCACTTGGATGAGAGGCACTGATTCCACCTCGTTCAAAGGCGCCCGTCTTGATCGTGGCCTCGCTAATATTGAATGGAGGAGCATGTTCCCCAATGCGGCTATACACCACCTTCCAATGATCCAGTCTGACCACTCACCGTTATTGATCAATACGTGTGAATCCCTGCAATTAAAAGTACACAAAAATTTTCGATTCAACATGGCCTGGGTAAATCACGACACTTTCCAGCCCCTAGTTAAATCTTTCTGGAGGAACGACCAACTATTGGACTCAAATAAGACTGCCATGGCAGAGGTCCTTACAGCCTGGAACAAAGACGTGTTCAGTAATATTTTCCAGAGGAAAAAACGCCTCCTGGCTAGACTAGGAGGTATTCAACGCAGCCTGGCATTGGGTGTGAGATCGGACCTCATCAGACTGGAACGTCGCTTGCGGAAAGAACTCGAAGATACCCTGCATCAAGAAGAATTAATTTGGTTTCAACGCTCTCGCGAACAATGGATCACCTCTGGAGATCTAAATACCCGGTTCTATCACCTGGCCACCACCATCAAGGGCAACAGATCAAGAATAGAGTCCCTCAAGGATGCAAATGGGAACTTTTGCTCAGATAAGGCAGTAATAAAGGGGCTGGTCCTAGACTTCTATAAAAAACTATTCACAGCTGAAAACACTATAACTGAGTTTTCTCTACCACGAGGTCGATTTCCATCGCTCAGCAGCCACGATTGGACTTCTGTCAACATGCCAATCAGCCATGAGGATGTAAAGCTTGCTCTTTTTGATATGGCCCCTTGCAAGGCCCCGGGCCCGGATGGGTTTACAGCGGGCTTTTATCAAAAAACGTGGGAATCAACAGGAGACAGTCTAGTAAAATTTGCAAAAAACTTCTTTGTAGAAGGTGTTCTTCCCACTGGTAGCAACGACACCTTGCTATCCCTCATACCTAAAGTTCCAATCCCGGACAGTGTGAATCAATTCCGGCCTATTGGACTATGTAATGTTTCATATAAGATTCTGACAAAGATCATGGTGTCGCGCCTTAAAGAAGTCGCAAGAAAACTAGTAGGAAACCACCAATCAAGTTTTGTACCAGGGAGGCAAATATCAGACAACATATTGGCATATCAGGAAATTCTGAACTCTATGAACAATAAGAAAGGCAGAACAGGCTGGATCATGATGAAGGTGGACCTAGAGAAAGCATACGACAGGATATCTTGGGACTTTCTAGCCGACACCCTCCAAGACATCGGACTCAATAACACCTGGAGAAGGAACATCCTAGAATGCATCACATCCGCGAGACTTGCTGTTCTTTGGGAAGGCCAACCGTCTGACTGGTTCAAGCCCGGGAGAGGCTTGAGACAGGGAGACCCGATCTCCCCTTTACTCTTTATCTTTTGCATTGAAAGATTAAGCCACTTAGTAGAAGCTTCAGTGAATAGTGGTCGCTGGAAAGGAATCAAAATTAATAGACATGCCCCTAATTTGACCCATTTATTTTTTGCAGACTATCTCATTTTCTTTGGCGAAGCATCAAAGGAACAAGCGCTGGTGATGAAGGACTGCATCGACACCTTTTGCTTGGCATCAGGCCAAAAACTGAGCCTCCAGTAATCTTCGCTGTTCTTCTCTAAGAACACAACAGTGGAACAGCAGCAAAGCATCATGGAAGCAATAGGCATCCAGAATGTTACGGATCTGGGAAGATACCTGGGCGTCCCGTCTATCCATGGCAGAGTAAAGAATGAGAATTTCTCTGGAATACTAGAAAACATACAATCCCGACTAGCAGGCTGGAAATCCAAGACTTTATCATTGGCCGGACGTCATGCCTTAGCTCAATCCGTGTTGTCAGCCATCCCTTACATCACAATGCAAACAATGCTAGTACCAGCGGGGGTTCTTGACGCTATCGAGAAACTAATACGCAACTTTCTCTGGGGGAGCACTGATGAGACAAGAAAATGTCATCTAATTAAGTGGGAGACCATCACGAATAGCAAATCCAATGGCGGGCTGGGACTGCGGAATCTGAAACAGATGAACCTAGCATTCTTAGCCAAACTAGGATGGAGACTAGCTCAAGACGAAGACTGCATTTGGATCAAACTCCTACAAGCAAAGTATGGTGCTAAACCATCGGATAGATCGACCTGGCAACCGAAAAGCAGTAACTCTAATGCCTGGAAAGGTATCTTGAAAGCACTACCTATTCTGCAGTCCGGCATCAAGCATCTGGTAAGAAATGGCTCAAACACCCTATTTTGGATAGACAAATGGTTAATCGATAGTCCTCTTGAAGATTTGACAACGGGAATCTCTCCTTCTGAGCGTTCAAGAACTGTATCCAGCTATTGGAACCCAAACACGGGCTGGCACTGGGATCAGATAGATCAAATCCTACCTGCCAGAATACTCAGTAAACTGACGTCCTTCATATTGTGCGATGAACCAGAAACCGTAGATCTCCTTGGCTGGGAGCACGAGCCCAATGGCCTGTTTTCCGTTAGCTCGGCTTACAACATTGCCCTAGGTACGGGAGAATCGTTGGAAGCCACCAAGTGGAATAGCATATGGAAACTCAAAATTCCCAATCGGATTCGCTTTTTTCTTTGGCTACTTAGGCATAAAAGGATAATGACTAACCATAATCGGCACAAGCGAGGCCTAACGAACAACGACAAATGCTGGCTGTGTACAAATTGTACAGAAGATTCTGATCATGTTATGCGCACCTGCCCGGCAGCAGATGAAGTATGGAAAGCTATGATCCCTTTAGAACACGAAAAGCTCAGGAACCACCCTTTTACAGACTGGATCAATACTGGAATTACACTCAGGGACAAAGGAACTCATCCATGTCAGGATAAGATCATCTTTGCAGTCACAGCATGGTGGGTGTGGAAGTGGCGAAACAATGCCATTTTCAATGGAATAATAATCCCAATTGAGTCGAAAACTGCAATCATAAGAGCCCAGGTAAATGATATCGCAGGAGTATTTGATAGAACAAGAGGAACAAAACCAGCTAACCCCTCCCTGGACTGGGAGAAGTTCATATGGACTAAGCCTCCAGACAACACGATTAAAATCAATGTCGATGGATCAGTTTTCCCTTCCTCCTTCGCAGCCGGATGTGGGGGCGTTATGAGGGACAGCTTGGGTGAATGGAAATATGGGTTCGTAGCAACTATCGGCACATGCACCCCATTAGAAGCAGAAGCCTGGGCATTGCTCAAGGGAATCCAACTCTCCATAGAGTTGGGCTACACTCGAGTTCACTTTGAGAGTGACTCGAAGGAAGCAGTCGACTTTGTCAATAGTAATATCCCTCCTCGCATCGCAGCACACAACATCATGACTGCCTGCAGAAAAGAGCTAAGAAGATTTGAAAGCTGGCAGCTCACGCATATCACCAGGGAATAGAACAACGTAGCCGATGCGCTGGCGAAATTCTCTCATCAATTCAGCAATGGCCTATACAGACTCCCTGAGCCTCCCGATATAATTAGAGGCCCTTTAGAAGATGACTTAGACGAATTCCCTTTATGACGAAATACTAGTATGTCGATATAATTTGTACCTTGGGTCTCCCCCTTCCTTCTAGAAATAAAAAAAAAAATAACACTTCCCTCAGAAAAATATATCTAGATTCAAACCGTTTGACTTCTAAAATACCTTCAAGTTTGTGCTATCTCAAAGACCTATTAGAGCTTGATTTGAGTTCAAATTTCTTAGATGGATTTATACCCAATGATGTTGAAGGTTTGAAGGCACTTTCGCTTTTAGACATATCCTACAATCAAATCTCTGGAAATATCCCTGTCACTATTGGACAATTGCAAAATTTGATTTCTGTTTCCCTTGAACAAAATAAATTAGAAGGATCTATTCCAAAGCAAATAAGTCAAATTGTTTCCTTGGAATTCTTAGATTTATCTCTAAACAAACTCTCTATATGATTGTAATTCTGTTTATGGTAGATTGATCATAGGGGAAGATAACAATATAAATACAAATGCTATCCCTAACTATTAGGCTAATAGACTAATCTAATTTAGACTAATTGACTAGGCTATTTAATGACTACCTAATATAACAAATCATACCAAGAATACAAATATATCTTAATACACCCCCTCAAGCTAAAGGTTGGAAGGCTACAACATTAAGCTTGTCACGAAGAGCCGCAAAACGTGGAGCCGGGAGCGGCTTGGTGAATATATCGGCTAACTGGTCCTTCGTGGATACAAAGTTGACTAGAAAATCCCCTGCAGCAACTTTGTCTCGAACAAAGTGGAAATCAATTTCGACGTGCTTTGTCCTGGCGTGAAAAATAGGATTTGCGCAAAGATAAGTAGCACCGAGATTGTCACACCAAAGAGTTGGTGGGGTGACTGGATGCAACTGTAGCTCAAGAAGGAGAGAGACAACCCAGGTAACTTCAGCTGCTACATCAGCAAGCCCTTTGTACTCGGCTTCAGTGGATGAGCGAGCAACGGTGCGTTGCTTGCGGGAGACCCAGGAAACTAGATTATCACCGAGAAAAACAGCATAGCCGCTAGTGGACTTGCGATCAATAGGACACCCCGCCCAGTCTGAGTCAGAGTAGGCATGAATGGCAGAAGAAGACGAACGTGAAAAACGCAGTCCATAATGTAAGGTGCCTTTAACGTAGCGTAATACACGTTTCAAGAGACCCCAATGTTCAAGTGTAGGAGCATGCATGAACTGGCATAGTTTGTTGACCGCATAGGAAAGATCAGGGCGTGTAATAGTGAGATATTGCAAAGCACCTGCCAAACGCCGATATTGAGTAGGATTGTCATATACCTCATCAGATGGAGTAACAGGCTTTGTCGTAGAAGCAGGAGTGGAAAGAGGCTTGCAATCAGCCATACCTGCACGATTAAGGAGATCACTCATGTACCGGCGTTGAGAAAGTAGTAGAGTCCCGTCCACAAATAAAGTCTCAATGCCAAGAAAGAAGGTCGGTTTGCCCAGATCCCGGATTTTGAATACAGCTGCAAGGCGGTGGAGAATAGAATCAATTAGAGCAGGATCATTCCCCATCATAAGGATGTCGTCGACATAGACAAGGAGAAAGACCATGGTTGTGCCAGCAGAGTAGTAAAAGAGAGATACATCAGTCCGTGATGCTGAGAATCCTGCACTAAGCAAAAAATCATGAAGACGCTTGAACCAGGTACGTGGTGCCTGTTTCAAGCTATATAAAGAACGGCGGAGGTGACAGACATGATCAGGATGAGTAGGCTCTTCATATTCAGGTGGCTGCCGCATGTAGACAGTTTCAGCCAAGTGCCCATTCAAGAAGGCATTGTGGACATCTAATTGGCGCACAGTCCAGTCACGGGATACCGCATAAGAAAATAGAAGGCGAACAGTTGTCGGCTTTACAACGGGACTGAAGGTATCAAAAAAGTCTTCCCCTGGCACCTGGTTGAAGCCTTTAGCCACTAGACGGGCTTTATAGCGGTCAATGGACCCATCAGGTTTCCTCTTGGTGCGGTATACCCACTTACAGCCAATAACATTCATGCCGGGTTTAGTAGGAACAAGATCCCAAGTTTTGTTATGGAGCAAAGCATTGAACTCTTGGTCCATAGCATCCCGCCACTGAGGATGAACCACAACTTGGGTATAACATGTAGGATCAGCAGTAGTGGTAAGCGTGTGGAGAGCATGGAATTGCTCATTATTCCCGCGCGTCATACGGCGTAGACGCATGACATGCCCTTGGGCCGTGGAAGCCACCATCCTGCACCGTTTAGGTGCCGGAGCACGTGTAATAGGTTGGGGCGCAACAACAGGGATGGATGGTAAAGAAGGGACATGCCCAATTTGTGGCACAACAGGACCGGACCCCCATGGTTTGTCCAATATAGGATCTTGCACGTGCGTCTGTGAACCTGATTCTGTAGAAAAAGGAAAAACAGTTTCGTCAAACCGCACATAGCGACAGATAAAAGTCTTTCCAGTAGAAAGGTTTAAACAACGATATCCCTTAAAAGATGCAGGATAACCTAAGAATACACATGGAGCAGACCGGTACTCAATTTTGTGGCGATTATATGGACGAAGGTAAGGAAAGCATAGACACCCAAAAATTCGAAGAAACGTGTATGTGGGCGGCTTTTTGTAGATCATGAAATAGGGAGAGTTAAATTGAATAGCGGATGACGGGAGACGATTTATAAGGTAAGTGGTTGTTTCAAAAGCGGAATCCCAATGCTTTAAGGGAACGGACCCTTTGGCTAAGAGTGCAAGGCCGGTCTCGACAATGTGTCGATGGCGACGCTCCACACGACCATTTTGCTCGTGGGTATAAGCACAGGATTGCTTGTGGACAATTCCGAGAGTGTCAAATAAAGTGTGCAACCGACGATACTCGCCCCCTAAGTCAGACTGAATGGCCTTGATAGAACGGGAAAACAACCGCTCTACCATGGCCCAAAAAACATCAAACACTTTATATATATCGGTTTTTACACGAAGAGGATAAAACCAACAGAAACGACTATAATCATCTACGAACAATACGAAATAGCGAAAACCATCAGCAGAAATAACGGGGGCAGGACCCCAAATGTCTGAGTACACTAGATCTAAAACAGCATGACTAGTGTAATTTATTCGAGCTAAAGGAAGGCGACTGGATTTGCCCAACTGACACGCCGAACAAAGACTTGGTGAACCAGATTTGTGGGATGAAACCGGACAGGACTTGAGTGCATGTTGGAGGACACGAGCATGCGGGTGGCCTAGACGACAATGCCAAATAGTAGACGTGGTCCGGGCTGACAGAAACGCCAAGTGAGACCGCGACACAGATAGGGAATACAGACCACCCACACTGGGACCCTTAAGCAGCACCCCCTTGGTTATGCAGTCCTTCACAACGAAGTAAGTTGGATGAAACTCAAAAAAGATATTATTGTCAGTGGCAAACCGATTAACAGACAATAAAGGAACCGATAAACTAGGCACATGCAATATATTTGACATTTTTAGATATTTAGAAACTGATGGAATCGTTGCACAACCCACACTAGAAATACTCAAACCTGTACCGTTACCAACACGGAGGACATCATTGCCAGAGTAATCCTCGGAGTGTGACATCATGGTGGGATCGTGAGTTGCATGGGAACTCGCGCCAGTGTCGGGAAACCAAGAGGCAGCGTCCGGCTGTGGTCCGGCGTCCTGGCTCACGGCCAGATTGGCCTGCGGCGGTGGGGGTTGATCGGTGTAACGCCGGAAGCAGAACACGGCGGTATGCCCATGCGAACGACAAATCTGACAGCGAGGGGAGCCACCACGTCCGCGACCATTTCCACCACGGCCACGACCCTGCCACTATCCTCCACGGTTGCCGCCACGAGACTGTCGGCCCCCATTCTGCCGGCCCCCATTCTGCCGATTCACGATCATCGCCGTCGGATGTCCAGCAGCCATACCCGGCGAGAAATCATCCGAGTGGATGAAGGCTTGAGCTTGAAGATAATCAGAAAGTTGAGGCAGAGTTACGGGATTACCGGAAACCGCCAAGGTGGATGCCATCGCCCGGAATTCCTGCCGGAGACCCCTAAACACGTACAAATTCTGTTCATCAAGGGACATAGGCCGGCCGGCTTGCGCGAGATCCTCAACAAGCAACTGGGCACGGCCAAGATATTCGGCCGGAGTTTGATCGCATTGCCGAAGTGACTGGAATTGAGCGAGGATATTTAGACAGCGCACGCGGGTTGCCGAACCAAGCGTTGTTTCAATGGAACACCAAACTTCCCTTGGGGTGGAGCGGCCAACTGCAAGGTACATGACCTCCTCGGAGAGAGAGGAGATCAAAAGGGATAAGATCGACTGATCTTGTTGATTCCAGGCAGAAAATGCGGGGTTGACTGCCATGGATGCTGCTTCGTCGGATGAACTGGCGGCGGTGGCAGGCACGACAGTAAGCATTGCCGGTGGACATGGCGTTCCTCCATCAACGTAGCCAAGCAATCCCTGACCCCGGAGGAAAGGAACGTGCTGCGTTCGCCAAAAGAGATAATTCCGCATTGTCAACTTTATTGACACAAAATGATGCGCGGAGGTGAGATGGTTGGGCGCGGTGGTGGCAGGCAAAGCAGTGGTAGCAGCACTCATGGTGTGCTCAGATGAGTTCGTAGCCATGGATGAACGAAAGAGATGAACGAAAAAGATGAATGTGGAGAGAATTCCTAACGCTTAACTGATACCATATGATTGTAATTCTGTTTATGGTAGATTGATCATAGGGAAAGATAACAATATAAATACAAATGCTATCCCTAACTATTAGGCTAATAGACTAATCTAATTTAGACTAATTGACTAGGCTACTTAATGACTACCTAATATAACAAATCATACCAAGAATACAAATATATCTTAATACTCTGGTTCGATTCCGCTATCTTTGGAAAGACTTGCATACCTCAAATACTTCAATGTCTCATTCAATGAATTGAGTGGTGAAATTCCATCAGCTGGTTGTTTCAAGAACTTCTCAAGTGAATCATTCATGTTCAACAAGGATTTATGTGGAAATCCTAGGTTTCACGTACCACCGTGCCATTCTACCCACCATTCCAGGGTTAAAATAAGACTTTTTATTGTTCTTGCATCTCTTGGAGCTTCATTGATAATTACTTTTGTAGTTATTGCATTTGTCCTTACAAAGAAACAAAGGAAACTTAGAGTCCGATGTATGACAGAAGATATTGGCTTTCCTTGGGATAAATTAAGGATTTCTTATAATGAGCTTTCAAGGGCTACTTCTTGCTTTAGCCAAAACAATCTCGTTGGTTCAGGGAGTATTGGCTCTGTGTATAAAGGGACTTTGGATGATGGGATGCTTATAGCTGTGAAGGTATTTAATCAATCAGAAGATGCACTTGAGAATTTTAATGTTGAGTGTGAAGTGCTAAAGAATTTGCGTCATCAAAATCTCATTAAGGTCATTACTGGTTGCTTTAATGATAACTTTAAGGCCTTAGTCCTTGAATACATGCCAAATGGAAGCTTTGACTAGTGGCTACATTCACAAACAAATTTCTTGGATATGGTTCAGAGGTTGAATATAATGATTGATGTTGCATGTGGTTTGGACTATCTTCATAATGGTTACATAGTGCCGGTGGTTCATTGTGATTTAAAGCCTGAAAATGTGCTATTAGATGAAGAAATGGTAGCACACGTATGTGATTTTAGTGTGACAAAGTTGTTAACTAAGGAGGAGAGCTTCAAACATACCGAAACTCTAGCAACATTAGCCTATATGGCACCAGGTAAATGCGATTGTAATCTTTCATTAAATTTATTCCTAAAATATTTTAAAATTATCATGGACTAGTCATCCATTTTCTCTTCAAAATCTTATGATGGATTGACGGTAGTTTTCATAATTGCAGAGTACGGATCCACAGGAATGATATCAACACAATGTGACATTTATAGTTTTGGAATTGTGCTAATGGAAACATTTTCAACAAGAAGGCCAACAGATGAAACATTTGGTGAAAATATGAGCATGAAAAGTTGGATTAGTGATTTTATGCCTCATGATGTACTTCAAGTTGTAGATCCCAACTTACTAAGGGCAGATGATGAAGACTTGAATGTGAAATTGCAGTGTATATCCTCCATATTAGAATTGGCATTGCATTGTGCAGATGAATCCCCTCAAATGCGATTAAATGCAGAAGATGTTGGAGCAAGACTGAATAAAATCAAACTTCAATTTCTAAAAAGTGTTGGGACGTGATAAAATTGGGATGAAACCGCTGAAAAGATTACCTTGAAAGGATGCAGTTGTCACCGTTCCAGGTAAAATTGAGTAATACTATCTAGTTCTTGTCTAGAGTAGCAGTTGATCCAACATGAATTTGTGCATTGTACTGCAAATCTTTGCAGGTGAAATGAGTCTCACAAAGGACAACAGGTTGCTTGGAAAATTTGATCTAACTAGAATAGCTCCGATCCAGCTCCAAGGTAAGGATATTATTTATTTTCTTCCCAATATAATTAGTGAGAGTTGCCATTCCATTCTCTCTCTCATCTGAAATTGTAATGTGTTTTAATAGAGGAACACCTGAAATTGAAGTTACATTTGAAGTTGATGCTAACGGCATCCTGAACGTTAAAGCCGAAGACAAGGCCTCTAGGTGATCTGAGAAGTTTACCATCACTAACGATAAAGGCCGCTTGAGCCAAGAAGAAATTGAGCGGATGGTGTTACAGTAAATTTATTAACATGTTCAGCTTTGAATCACCGGATGAGTTTTCTTCTCTTAGTGTTTGTTGGAGGAAAAATTGATTCTAGTAGTAAGCTTAAACAATGATAAAATTTAAGTTTTTGCATCTGCATTCCTTGTTTGTTGAATCTAACCTGCATATTTCATTTGATTATTACTGATTTTATGCATTAATTTGGCAATGTATCTTTTGACAGGGAGCTTATTTGCCTTTTTAATCGCAAAGGAGGAAGCATCCAAATTAGGGACTGTTATTGGAACAACTTAATTATTCCTGTGTTGGAGTTTACAAAGATGAGCGTGTAGATCAAGATCATAGCCAATGAGCAAGGTAATCGTATCACACCATCATGGATTTCCTTCACTGACAATGAGAAACTAATCGGTGAGGCATGCAGCCAAGAATCAACCCTGAGATCAGAGTACCATTTTGATGTAAAGAGGCTTATTGGAAGAAAGTAATGAATTTCTGTCTCAATTAAGTTTCCTCCAATATATGTTTGTGTGTGTTTTTTGAAGCTAACTCAAATGGGGATTTTAAATAGGTTTGAAGAAAAAGAAGTGCAAAGGGACATGAAACTTGTTTGGCATCTCTGTTTCATGTAATCATCTCTTACTCTCTTTCAGAAGATAATGAGATTAGGGAATAACTAGTTGAGTTGAATATTTGGTATATTAATATTGTCTTTGTTTTGGTAATATATTGCTCTTTTGGTTATGCAATAATGGTATTATGAATCATGATAAGCCCTTTTGTCCTTTCAGGTAATTAGTCAAGGAGATAAAATAAAGTTCTCTATGCTATCACCATCAAATTAAAGTCAAAGGACTCTTTATCAACTGATGCTCCTGGTGTTTCTGTTGATGAAAGAAATTTGGTACATGAATTATTTGTGTTACTGTTGGTCTCTAAAGATAATCATTATGTTATAACATATTTGATTATTACCACTTTCTTTTGCAGATAATAAAGGCACTTAATCTTTACAGGAAAAAGACTAGAACAAACAAGAATTTTTGGGTATAAAATTTTTTTAAGTGTACAGACAATATAACAATGTTTCCGATTTATCTATTTTTTTCTGATTTTGAGATGTTAAATCGGCAGATTCATCTTGATAAGAAGGTACCGACTATACTGGTAAAGGCAAGGTATGTCTTCGGACTACAAAATATATTAGATCTGTTCACAAATTAACCTTGGATTCAAAGTAACCCTTTCCAAAATTAGAAGTGAACCATTCGTGATTGTTTGATTTTGTTACTTTCTTCGAAGTATCATGATCTTAAAAAAGAAGAAGATGTTTCTCAAGAAACTGTTATAGTCTTGTAGTTTAACTGGGTGTAGGGGACTTAATCTGAAAAAAGAGGTTCCTAAATTTTAGAAACCCTTTTGGTTGGATGTTATTAGATTGCTGTGAAGATTCTTGACAAAGATGAGGTCCTTAAGCACAAAATGGCAGAACAGGTTAATTGACCAAACTTTCTTGTTCCTAGGCGTTGGAGGTGAGCCGTGAGCTTGTTCATCTTTAAATGAATTTTTACAATGCTAGAATTATGCAATTGTATAAATCACATTTTGTTGGAACCACTGAAGGCTAGAACTATATTGTGTGTTGTTGTCTTAGTTTGAAAAAAGATTTAACTTGTCAACTCAAAGGCACTTATGTTGTGTTTTCTCTCGTTTCAGGCAATAAAGCCTACAATTCTAATAGGAACTTCAGGAATTGGAAGAGCATTTATATATACATGAGTTCCTTGGATCACAATTTGATCCAGAAAATGGTTTCTGTCTCAAAGGGCTTAACATAAGTAGCATCAATCTCAACTATAGTTAATTTGTGGCCTGCAATCTTGAAAAACATCTCCGTTCAGTGCTTTGTTGAGAGTTTGAGAGTTTTGTTATATTCATGTTCATAGATACAAATTTTGTAGTTGTCAAAGTACATGTGAAGAAGTAAGTATACACTCCTATTAATAAACTTGATCAATTCATATCGATAGATACAAAGATATCAAGTATGGATATAGGCCCTGTTTGGTAAAAAATTGGCCTATAGGCCAATTTTGCCTCATTTGACCATTATTAATTGTTTGATTTAATTAAAATATCAACATAGATGTTTGGTCAATTAGCTTTTTGCAACTCCAAAAGGCTAAAATTCAAACAGGTACTCCAAGCAACTTTTTCAATTAGCTTTTTAAGAAAAGAAATTATACCAAACAGCTATCAGCAAACAGTTAATTTACCAAACATTTTTCTAAAATCAGCTAATGTTATTAACTATTTATATCCTTTAATTAACACAATCAGCTAACAGCTATCAGCTAACAACCATTTTACCAAACAGGGTCATATTGTTTTATGTAAAAGTACTTAGTTATGTTGTAATTCAAATAATATGGAGACTTTTGTACTTTAATATTGTTTGATGTTATTATTTGGCAAATATTTAATTATTACAATTGATTTTCTTTTAAATTGAATCTGTATACATAGTTTGTTTAATGTGTAGTTGCAATGTAAATTTGAATGTAGAGAATTATAAATAAATATAATTCAAGGGACAGTAAGGGAAAAGTTGTTCAGCAGGTTGGTTCAGACTTCAGACATATGTGCAAACATGGCCTAAACCTTAAATAGGGTACGAAAATTAATATAGATGCAGCTTTTGATAGGTTGGGTGGAAGAATTAAAGCACTAGCCATCAGGGACGCCACTACAACAAGTGCTCAAAGGCTTAAATAGCTAACTCGGAAGTCTCCTCCTTTGTTCTAATTCTTTCAAAACTTAACGAAATGTTAGATTGTTTTTTGCAATGCAGTCAAACAAGGAATGTCCATTTATTTGCTTGGAAGTCGGTATTTATATATAGGATTTGTAGGGAGTGATCTTCTGTTCTCCGTTTATATATTTCGGAAACTTTGTATGCCAAATTTGCTAATTCATCAACGTATACTGTCAAAGAATGAAATTATAGTATAATTAAAATTTTAATGATATCCAAGACTATGTGGTCTAATGGTATCCGGGTTGGATTTTTATTTGGAAGGTTGTGAGTTTGAGCCTCAGTGGAGGCATTGTTAACTCTTTGTGTTTCAGTAAAGTTTTCTATGACGTCACTGCACTATGAATGTGACAATAGTTATGCTGTGGAACCGTGTTCACCATGCGCATGATGAACACGGGTTAGATTCATAATTTCTGTACTGTAGATTCATAATTTTCATACTGTAGATTCATAATTTATGTACTGTAGATTCATAATATATGTACTGCGAAGATAAAATAATGCGATTGCGAAGAGAGAAAAGTCGTTAACAACAAATGAAAAACAAAATTATAAATCTACAGCATAAAAATTATGGATCTACCCTTGTATTCACCATGCGCATGGTGAACACGTTTCCACAGCATAATTTGCGGAAATGTGAATTCAATAATATTTTTAGTATTTGGACTAATGTGGACTTATATTAGAGAACGCGGGTGTCGTAGTTGGGATTTTATTCAGAAATGTCAAAAGATATTTTTTTTTTTTTTGTTAGAGTTGAGGGGGACACCCAAAGAAACAAAGGCTTCACGCACCCGAAGAGGGAGCTTGAGAAACACGCCGCGTTGAGGATGCTCCAATCATGTCGAGTTCGATCACACACTCAAGCGTCGGAGGTGGCTCATCGAAGATGTGTAACCCCTGTTGATCCGTAGTCACCATGAAGCCAAATTGTTAGCCAACTTGTTTTGTTCTCTGTATATATGCTCAAATCTAACCTCTGAGAAATTTGCCACTAGTCTTAAACACAGCCTGCCAATGTTGTCATCTTGTCCATGCCAATCTTTTCCTTTGCGCAAACTCGCAATTGTGGTCTTCGAGTCGCATTCGAGGATGATATTGGTAGCTCCATAATTCTTCGCCATGCAGAGCCCATGCAAGACACCCCAAGCTTCTGCAGCTTCTATCGAACACCTTCCTATTCTGCATGTAAAGCCACAAAGCCAATCGCCAAGGTCATCCCGTAGGACACCGCCGCAGTGTGCAACTCCATTCCTTTTACAGCTTCCATCCACGTTGAGTTTCAACCAGTCCCTTGGCGGTTTCTTCCAAGCCAATCTAGCTTCCACGACCGCCAGTCTCCTACTGAGAGGTCTTCTTTTCGTCGCGAAAGCCCCGGCCAACTCAGCATCATATCTACGTAGTCATTCTAACTTTTGCGCGTTTGGGATCGATTGATGATTGAAAACCTCATCGTTATGCCATCGCCAAATCCACCACAGCCTACTCCCGAAGCGTTCAGGCCATCCTTCTTCGAACCCTTGTTTCGCGTCACCCTGCAAGTTCACCGCAAACCACTCCTGCCAGCTTAAATGTCGCAGTTTGTCCGCCATTTGCCAGTGGAGGTTCTCGCTCCAAATTTGCCGCGCTGCTATACAATCTCTAAAGAGGTGGTTTAAATCCTCGCACTTCCCTGCACATTGGAAACAAAATTCGTTAGTGGTAAGGTGGCGCCTGGCGCGTTCTACATTGGTAAGGATCTTCTCAAGTTTTACAAGCCACAAAAACATCGAGACTCTTGCCGGCACCTGAAGAGCCCAAACTCTCTTCCAATCCTTGTCAACAGAGTCTTCAGATGCATTGGTGATGAGGGCGTACGCAGATTTAACCGAGAAATGCCCCCGGCGGCCCGGTCCCCATCCCCATTCATCCTGGATGCCAGCCTCCGTCAGCCTATATCCTGCAATACGCTCCAAGGCTTCCTATGGCAAAGTATTGGCTAGCTTTTCCCATTTCCACCCTCGGTCCTGATCCCAGTATGAATTCACAGTCGCGTAGTGGTCAGGGAGACTCAAAGGGATTTGGAGCTGATCATATAGAGGCCTGGGTGTAAGCCACTTGTCCATCCAGAATTGGGTAGCACTTCCATCGCGAACTAAGTGTGTGAGGCCGTTGTCGAGGAACTCTTTTGCCATATTTATGCCTTTCCAAACATTGGAAGTTTTTCTTCTGCCTACTGCATGTTCCATGCTGCTATATTTGGAGGTTAGAACCTGCGCCCAAAGAGCATGAGGTTCAGTATGTAAAAGCCATCCTAGTTTTACCATGCATGCAATATTCACATCGTGCAAACGTCGCAAACCAAGCCCTCCCGCCTCTTTTGCCTTGGTCACCACTTCCCAGCTGGCAAGACTCATTTTATCACCTCCGGTCTGCTCGTTTTTACCCCAAATGAAATGCCTAGTTCTCTTCTCAATCTCGGTGCAAATACCCTTAGGAAGGGCTGCAGTTTGCATTGTATAAACAGGAATAGCATTTAGGACGGACTTCGCCAAAGTTACTCTTCCCGCTAAAGAAAGGGTTTTGGATTTCCACCCCTCAAGACGAGCCGCAATGCGCTCAAGGAGTCCGGCATAGGTGTTACAAGTTACCCTTCCATGAATGGATGGCACACCAAGATACCGCCCCAAATCCTTGGTTTCAGCAATGCCAAACTTACTTGCTATCTCGGTTGCAAGGCCTAGCGCCGTGTTCTTGGAGAAATGTATCTGAGATTTTTCGAGGCTGACCTTCTGCCCGGATGCCATGCAGAACTTGGCTAGACAATTCTGGACAATTTCCACTTGGTCCAAAGAAGCTTCCGTAAACAAAACCATGTCTTCCGTGAAGCCGAGGTGCGACATAGTTGGGCCGGAAGCAGCTAGCTTAATTCCTTTCCACCTAAGGCTTTCAACCTCAGAGACGATCAACTGGCTCAAGCGTTCCATACAAAGCACAAAAATGGCAGGTGACATGGCGTCCCCTTGGTGGATGCCTCTTTCAGGCCTAAAAGGATCGAGTCTATCCCCGTTCCAGATGATGGCAAGCCTAGGAGTTGTGATGCATGTCATGATAATATCTCTCCACCTTTCGTTGAAACCGGCCTGCTCAAGAGTGTCCTTGATGAAATCCCATGATAGCCGGTCGTAAGCCTTTTCTAGGTCCAGTTTAATGGCTATGTACTTTTTGTTTCCCCTCGACTCCCGCACTGTGTGGAGGACTTCTTGGTAGATGATCACATTGTCAGATATTTGTCTTCCTGGGACGAAAGAGCTCTGGAACGGTCCCACCATCCGAGGAAGGATGCTTTTCAACCTGTTGGTAATGGTTTTTGTAAGGATTTTATAGCTTACGTTGCAAAGGCTTATGGGTCGGAACTGTTTAATGGTGTCCGGAATCTGCACATTAGGGATGAGAGCCACAAGGGTGTCATTGATACCCTCTGGTATCCGCCCATGCCTGAAAGCCTAAGAGACCATGTCAAAAATGCTATCCCCAGTCACTTCCCACGTGTGCTGGTAGAACCCTGCGGGAAAACCATCTGGACCTGGGGCTTTGAAAGGTTTCATGTCACAAACAGCCTCGTAAACCTCTTCCTTTGTCACTTCCCGATTAAAGAGAGTCCAATCAATGCGCCTGATCCGTGGGAAACGTGCTTCCAAATGTTGGGCTTCTACCACCTCCCTGCAATCAGTAAACAAGTTAATGTAAAAGTGTTGTATATGGTCCTTAAGCTCAGCATCATCAGTAATCCATGCGCCGTTGTTATCCAGAAGTCTGGCAACCCTATTTCGAGCTCTTCGGACTATGGCAGCGGCGTGGTAATACGCCGTGTTTCTGTCCCCTGACGTAATCCAACCCTCTCTGGACCTCTGGAACCACATCAATTCCTCTTGATACAGGATTTCCTCCAGCTCTAGGCACAGCTTGTGTTCCAGCTTTAACAGGCCTCTGTGCATGTTTTCGGCCAGGACTTTTTGGATGCCGCTTAAACGTGACATGATGACCTTTTTCCGTTTGTGGATGTTCCCGAAAACCTCCCTGTTCCACGCGGATAGTCCTTTGGCTACCTGTTGAACGTTTGCCAGGAGGTTGTGGTCCGCGCTTCAAAGGCGCTGGACCGTCTTGCATAAATCCTCGTGTGTTAGCCAGGCAGCCTGAAAAAGAAAATGATTATTGTTAGTGTGATTTCGGCCCCCTTGTAGTCTTACCAGGAGGGGTGCATGATCGGAGGCAATTCGGGGCAAGTGCTCGACAGTCGCTTCCGGGAAACGGATACGCCAATCCAAGTTGCAGAGGGCCCGGTCGAGACGGGCCCCTTTGTAAGCATCAGTTGACCCATATTTCACCCACGTAAGTTTGGGCCCCGAGAAGCCCAGGTCAATAAGGCCTTCGTCTTGTATCCATGTGACGAAGTCCGAACTTCGTTGGGTGGAATAAGAGGTATAGTTGCTAGTTTCCGCCTTCGAGATGACGGAGTTAAAATCTCCAGCCATGAGCCAAGGGCCATGCAAGCCCCACTTTGATTGTGACAGCTCCCATAGACTGGGCGCGAACACCCAAGGTGGGTGGCCAAATTGCGTAACCTGTAGCAACATGAACTGGGGGTGAGTGTACAAGATAGACACGTGTACCGGGTCCTTCCAGAAGACCCAGATACCTCCACTGAAACCAACGGCTTCCACACGAACCCAGTCGGAAAACCCAAGTTTTGAGCAGATCGTGTTAGCCTGGTGGCCAGACACCTTAAGCTCAAAGATGCCCTAAACATTGGGCTTATAAACCTGAAGAAGGTTTTTGAGGGCGCGATGGAATGGCTTTCCACTCGCCCCTTGGCAATTCCAGATGAGCAGATCCATAAAAACCAAAGGGAAAAGAGGAAAACAAAAACCAAACAAGACAACAAAAACCAGAAAAAAAAACGAAAAACAAACACTCATTGGGCGGCTACAGCCCCCACTTCCTCCTCATGCACTGGAAATCCGTCAAGCTCCATGAACACGTCACCTTCTGCATACACGTCCTCTGGTGGATCTGAATGGTGTTCCTTTGTGGGTTGCCAGACAGGCGATGGTACATCTCCTGTCTCCTCCCCACTGAACACTCTTGACGCTTGAATCACCAATCCGCCTTGTTGCCCGCGAATGACCATGTGCTCGTCCTCCTCTGCCGCACGCCTTGGTCCCGTTCCCCCGCTTCGTCGTACTCTCGTAGATGTCTCTCTGCCTTGGCTCTGTACTTTGCTCGCTTCAGACGGGTCATTCGTGATTTGTTTCTCATTCACAATCACATTTTGTCTTCTCGCTCTGCCTTCCACCGCCGGCCCAGCCTGGGCGTTCTTGGCTTGGCCCAGCACTGTCGCATCTTGCACATCCCGATCCTCAGCCTCACCTTCTTCGTTATCAGCCCCGTCCACTGCCAGAGCCATAAATCTGGAAGCCTGAACTCTGCCGCCTTGTACAGTGCTGCGCGACTGCCCCTTATCTCCCACCACCCTTTGCGGCCGGTCAGGGCGTCTTGCCACCGGTCGTTGCCTGCGGCCTGGAGCAATCATCCACTCACCAAAAGGTTCTGCGCCCAACTGTAATCCCCGCCTTACAGCCGCGGTCCGATCATCGTCCTTTGGCTGCATCTCCGTCTCCTGGTGTCGATCGTCGTCAGATTCCGGCGCTGCTCTAGGCTTCTTGGGGCAAGCCTCCGGTGCATGCCCATATATCCCACATGCGAAGCAGACCAGGTGGATACCTTCGTAAGCAACAGACCTGACGCGCCCTTTGTATTTGAATTTTGAAATCAGCTGCTTCGTGATATCTACCTTGATGCATATCCTCGCAAACATTCCTCGGGAGAAGCTGCTTGTGGCCTGATCGACACGCAGAGTTCTCCCACCTTGTTTCCCAGTTTCCTTAGGAAGATTAGGCTGTAGTACTCCGCTGGTAAGCATGGAATCCGGACCCACACCACCACCTTCTCCGTGATATCCGAAAATGGATCAAAGTCCGGCACCCAAGGCTTGACGATCAGATAGTGATCCAGTATCATCCATGGGCCTTCGTACATGGCAAAGGCCATATCATCCACTGATCCGAAGCGCACGATGAAGTAGTCGTTGTCGATAGCAACCAGATCCAGACTCCCTTGAGGTTTCCACATGGTTGGTAATTCGCCTTAGTAAATATGCATACCCGACTGATCTGCCGAGCACCTTGATGATGATTGCGTTTCTCCAAGGTGCCCTGATCTGTTCCACCTCTTGCTTCGTGAGTCGAATGGTTGGACACAACGGGTCATCATCCTCCTCATCTAAGTCCACCTCGGCGTCGTCCTCAGTATCCACCGCTGCGTCTTGCGCTTCCTGAGAACACTGGCCAGTGACGCTTTGAGCGTACGTCCGCGGCGGGTTCGCCGGTACCTGTGAAAGGGTGGGAGTCATTATGGGCGTATTGAAATTCACCTGAGATACCTGCATGTGCATCGATGTGTTAGCCCCCACCATCTCCGCTATAGGCGTCTGGTTTACGATGTCAACATCGGCCTAAGCCATCTCCGTCAAGTCCCCTGGATGAGTTGCCATCGCATCGCCTGTTCGCTTGTGTTTCTTCGTACTCCGTTCGAGCAGATCGTGATCCTCCTCCGATCGTTGTCCACAGCATAATTTGCGGAAATGTGAATACAATAATATTTTTAGTATTTGGACTAATGTAGACTTATATTAGAGAACGCAGGTGTCGTAGTTGGGATTTTATTCAGAAATGTCAAAAGATAATGTTATTAATAAAAAATGTTTGTAAATAGAATGATTAAAAAAATTATGTTATAAATCAAAATAAATTATTTAAAATTCATGACAAATTAAGAGACATTATTACTGCCAAGCATCTTGTGACATGTGCTCAGATGGCATGCAGTGACTTCTCCCATGTGGGAGGTCATGAGATCGAGCCTCAGTAGATGTGTTGTTGGCTCTTTGTACTTCATTAGATGTAATAGAGTCAGTCAGTAGCATTCAAGTAAATTGTCCCATATATATATATATATATATATATATATATATATATATATATATATATATATATATATATATATATATATATATATATATATATATATACTTTTTCAATTTATTAAAACTTTGTAGTGATGGATATACTAGAAAACGGGCTCGGGGCACACCGACTCGAAGAAGAGAGGCGATCCGGGAGGCTTGGGGCGACCCCGACCAGGTCAACCTCGATCAAGGTCGACCTTGCCCGAGGTTAACCTCAGTTGGGGTCAACCTCGGCTAAGGTCGACCTCGGTTGGAGTCAGCCTCAGCTAGGGCAGCCACGGCCCGGGGGTCTGCGGTGAAGGGCGACCTCAGTTGAGGTGTCCTTGGCCTCGGGCGTGTGCGCTCAGACGCGGTCAAACGATGATCCAACCGCCCACCCTATTCTCATGGGACGATTGGAAGGTGACTTGGTATAAAATGTCTCATTCTTCTCTTGTTTAGGACATCCAATCTCTTGTCTAGTTATTAAAACTGCTTGTAATTCTCCTATAAACTATTATCAATACAAGAATTGTCTCTGCAACATATATCCTTTATCTTTTCCCATTTTATTATCTATTTTTTATTTATCGGGTTTAGTAATTCGGACTATCCTGAATTAATTAAATCCATCATGTAATATTAACTTTATGAACCAATAACACTAACAATACTATACCTTTAGAAACTTATAGTAGTATGATTGCGGTAATTTGGGGCAAACAAATAATACCCGGAGTATTCGGGTTATCAAACCACAGGAAGATGGGGTACTAAGAACTAGCTACTAGGTTACTCATATGGAACTAATCTGAACGAAACTTGAAGGTTGGATAATTGTAGAAAATAAAAAGTAGAATAAATAAACTAGCAAGGTTTTGTAAGCAATAGAGAAAAGCAGGATTCTTGGGATCACTATGTTAGTTTAATCACCTAGTGCCAATTAAAGTTGTAATATTTAGTTTGGAATTAAGACTTGTGTGAGAATGCAAAGTGGAATCGAATTACTCTCGTAATCTCTATCCCTAGTGAATTTTCACTCTCATGGCTTAAACACTCAATCAGAACGATGAACAGCATTCATTTATTCCCAATTACTACCATCTCTCGATGCGCAACAATCTAGAATAAATTCCCCAACCAAGTTGCCATTTCTCAAGGTATAACTGTCAAGTGCAATCGTGTGTACCCTAGCTTATGCCTAACTCTCGTTATGACATGAACATGGCTATGAAGCAAGTAATTTAGGCCTTTAATTACTAGCAACAACAGATTAAAACAAGATTGCAACACAAATCATAAAACCAAACATAAATATATTAAAGAACTAAAGAACTAGGCACGTAGGTTTATAAACAAATTCACCTAAAAATCCCTAACGGTTTTAGCCACTCATGGCCATAATAACAATCAATACAATCTTTAAAGATAAACAAATAACAAAAAGAATACGAGAAAGAGTGAAAGAATTCTCCCGAATCTTCCTAGCCAATTCTCTACTCCAAAGCTAATTGTAAATCTTCAAATTGGTCCTCTTGGTTCTTGCTCTTAGTTGCCTTCCAATACCAAAATCTGGGTAAAAGAAGAACTCTAGGGTTGATGGAAGATGATCATTTTATAATGGCAACCCAATGGGATTAATTTAGGAAGGTTCCAAAAATTCAGAATTTCGCACTCTCGACGCGTCGAGAATATGCTCAACGTGTCGAGCCTGTGATCTGGCACGAATTATAGCTACTGGAAATTCTCGACGCGTCGAGGCTCTGATGCTTCGACTTCTTCCTTTTTTTGATCCAATCGTTCTTGAAAATCTCCCCTTGCTTTTACACTTAGCCTGTAATGGTGAAAAAACACTACCAAACACCGTAAGACATTCAAAACAAGTGTAAAACCATATTCTAACGAGAAAGCAAGGAAAACACGTATTAAATAAGCACGATTAAATAACTTTGTCACTGAGATGAATACTTTGTCACTGAGATGAATCAACATAGCTATAAAAACATGCACAAATGTGATAACATCATAATACCTTGGGTTTAGATTATGAATTGTTTAAGGCCTGGATTGATGTTCCATTCATGATTCTTTGCAAGTTAGTATCTGTTCTTTTATTTCTCTCTCATAGTTGTCTTTATGAACACAAAAAATTGAATATGTATATATTTAAATTCAAAATTTTGGTTACAACGAGTACCAATGCTGTAACACCCCCGATTTTACCAAAATTTCAAAACTTAATTTCAAAGATAAACAAACTGAACATCAATCAACATAAAGCGGAAGCTAATATAAACCGGGAAAGGTGTTATGCCACACCCATAAAACCATGGGTGCACAGGCTAAGTCTACAACAATCCATTAAAGCAACATATTGTCTAAGGCACACAGGCCACGTCAATCTAAGGCTCACATGCCCAAAACATAACAATTAAAGTAAGGGGGAACTACACTAGCTACCAACAACGACTAGCGCGCTCCACAACAAAACAAAACCTGTAAAAGATAAGGGATAACACCGGTCAGCGAATAATGCTGGTAACCCATCAATACGCGTTAAATAACATAGTATATAGATATAATCAAAAGCGTTTAAGACTGAGGAGTACAGTATATAGTCATTTGAAAGCCAGAAGAAGATCAACATCAAAGACTCATCACACTCTCAACAAGAACGAGGATCATCAACCTCAATCAAGATAACAAAACCACAAACAACAAGGAACAACACAACTCTAGATGCAACCTACCATACTCAAGGTAGAGTTTATCAAAGACATGCTTATAAGCAAGGAAATTCACATTCACATAATGACATATTCATGTTTCAAGTTTCAAAGTTCCAACCTTATGCCCTGTTCCAACTTTATGGCTACACCGACCTTATCTTAGTTCCAACCGTTACCTCCTAGTGCCACCCTGTACTTCTGAGTCCAACCTTATTCCGCATGGGACCGTCATCCCCCACCTACACCACCAATCATTCACCGAAGAACTCTCAGTACACGAGGGTACCATTAAATATCCAAGTCACACACCACCGATCATGTGAGCAAAGCTCAAGTCACAAACCACCAATCACATTCATATTCACACATAGTCATCATCATCAAGAAGACTAAGGCTCATCAACAGCCTTAATCAAGTATCAACCAAAGGTACAACGATTTGTACAAGATCACTCCATAAGAATCAATCAAGAGATCACAACAAAGACATGAGACAATGCTCAACAACAAAGGATTACAATCCAACATCAAATGATTGACAATGCAAGTTGCCAACCCCAATAAGAAGGAACAAACAACCATACTAGCATAACAACATCAAACTAACATGCTCATCAAGCGGGTAAACCAAAATGGTTCCGACGAACCTTCAAGACTTATATTAGCCCAACGAATCACAAGGTTGGACCCTTAGCACGATTCAAGACACCAAATCCTAACATGGATTCTTAACACATCGTTCTAGACATACGAAACATCAAGAAGACTCACAAATAGCTCAATAATCCAACAACGGGAGGTCAAAACATGAATAACAAGAAGAAAAGAATCATGGGGAACAAATCCTCGCACCAACAACATTTGTTCCCCGCGGGTGGGGCCACAGGTAGGCCCCCACCCGTGGGCCTGCTCGCGGGGTATATACCTATACAACTTCGTTCCCCGCGGGTGGGACGGCGGGTAGGCCACTACACGCCGTTCCGCTTGCGGGGTACATCACCTGCACACCAAAATTCCCTTCGGGGATTTTCATCAACAAAGCCAAGTTCAAGTC
Source organism: Ipomoea nil (assembly GCF_001879475.1). Taxonomy (NCBI): domain Eukaryota; kingdom Viridiplantae; phylum Streptophyta; class Magnoliopsida; order Solanales; family Convolvulaceae; genus Ipomoea; species Ipomoea nil. The sequence goes on from NW_017616843.1 coordinate 3,015,236, forward strand.
CAAAACACCCAAAATCTCACACACAACAAAGATATGACTTGAACCCAAGAAATAGCCAAGCAATGGCATTCAAGAAACCTAAATACAAGCTCTAAACGTGCATCATCACAAGATCATGCATCAAATCTCACAAATCACATCAAGAACATCAAATAGAAGCCAATAATCATCATTTAGGTAAGAAAATTGGTTTTGTATAGCATGGGTTACCTTTGTAGCTTAACAATTTCTCATTTTCACCCTCTTAAGCCTCTTCTTAGAGCTCTTCTTCCTCACCAACTTCTTACACAAGCCAAAACACAAGAAAGATTATAACTTAGATAAAGACACCTAATGGAAGGGAAAGACTTACACAAATCTGTACAGGTTCATCAAATAAGCAGTTGAGAACAAACTCATATAGAGGACTCGTCTGAAGGCGAAAGTTCAGAAGTTGGACGAACTGATCAAGTCAAAACACGCTTTAGACCAATCCACAACAAAGCGCAAGCAATCATGCTTCGGTTAGCTCCACATCCTCCTTCAACTCTCTCAAAGCTAAGGAGAAAGTCAGTTACTCCTCCGTCTACTGCTCAGGGGGAAGGAAAATCTGAAAGTACTTCTAAAACCAAACAACTCACTCAAGCCCTTACCATTGTGCGGGAAATGAAGAAGCGAAAGATCACCACTGAAAGTTCCTTGCCATAAGAACCTACTATTGTAGAGCAGGTCCACCCGATTCTGACACAAGAACCTGAAATGGTAGAAAATGACAAGTGGTTCCTTCTTCCACTGATCTCTTAAGTCCCCCACAAGAACCTGGCTTGCCAGAAGAGACGAAAGAAGAGATCAATGAGACGAAACAAGATCCACCCCCATCTGAAGATCAATTACTTCGACAGGCCATATTCGATGAATATCAACGCGTTCTAAGATGGTAGAAATGGCGTACATCCCCTCTTGATCTCTTTCTTGCTAGACTTGATGAAATGAAAGAAGAGGAAGTTTTTGCCTTACAATGGCTTTGCACAAAGAATGTTTACGAGGTCGTAATGCTTCCAAAGATCAATCGGCCGTATTCATATAAGATCACCAATCGTAGCATTGCCAAAGAAAAAGCTGCGATCAGTCTCGATATCAAGAAGCCCTCGCTTGATGATCCGGTCTTCGAAGCAGAAATGAAGGATCTAAGGGACGTCATGAGATTGTCCAAGATTAAAACGGAGCTTGAAAAGCTATACAAGAATGATCCTTTCTGCAGCACTAGTGGCACGAAAGATGATGGTTCTCACGTCGCCCTGCCAGTTGAAGAAAATGAAGAACAAGCTGAGGATCATCAACCTGATGACACTAGCCGAAAGGACACCACACGAAAGAACGACCATGAAGCATATGAAAGCAGTGATGATGAAAAATCTGCGAAGGACGATAACCCCAATGAGGATAATGATGAAGATGAAGATGATAATAATAAGGGAGATGGCAATGGTGATGATACTGATGATGGAGATAGTGATAATGATTATAATGATGATGATGATGATGATGATGATGATGATGATGATGATGATGATGATGATGAAACTGACAGATCTCCCGTCATTGGCAAAATCGTGATGATCCTTCCCACTGATCGATACTCTCCCCCAAAAGGTGGAAACGACTGGACACCGAAATCAGCTCGTGATGGCAAAACGGAAGCATCACCAATTGCGAGACATGAAGTCTCCAGTCGAAGGGAGCACGACATTCAGACTGAGATTCTTGCGGAATTGGAAACTATTGATGTTGAAGCGATTTTAACGCTTCTTGCGAACACAGTCACTGCGCTTCAAAAACAACATCAACGGTACAATGAGCAACGAAAGGAAAATGTTGAAATGATAGAACACATGTCCTCTCAAATGGCTCTCATCTCGGCACAATTATCCTCCTTGAAAGAGGACAAACAGAAGGAGAAACCAACAACCCAGCAAGAACAACACCCTCTTGATCTAAGTCACCAGATCGAAATGCTTGACAAAATAGCCAAGGAACAACAATCGCTCAAGCTGTCCCAATTCGATCTTAAGGAAAGAGTCGATCTCTTTTGTTTGAAGATTGATATATCCAACAACAACCATTTCACAATGGCTGAATATCAACTCTAGATTTTGAACTACGTCAAAGATCTCTCCATCAAAGTTAACAAGCTTCTACAACGCTCTAATCCTCTTTCTGATGATGCCAAAAAGGGGGAAAAGAGATATAAGAGAGATGAAGATGATGAGGATGAAAGAAGAGGAGAGTGACCCTTCGAAGGAATTGGAACTGGAGAAGGAATTTTCGATCACAGACACAAAACACCTCCTCCATATAAGTCTCGGCAGCAGACACTTCAAAGTCTCGACAAAAAGCACCCTCCAAATCTCGACAACAATCTATAAGAACTCATCCATCCTATGGTTCAAAGTCTATTTACTCATTTGCAGGACTGTCTCACCGAGAGAAGAAGAATCTTCGAAATAAGCTAATGAGAGATAACAATGTGACATTGGATGGATCTGGAACATTCTTCCAGTTCAAAGAATACGAGAAAGGAAGCGGCAAACGATTTGAAGGTTGTAACTTACCGATCTGGCTCAAGAAGAAAGATAATCACACAAGACAAGATTATTAATGGAGAGAAAATGAGAAAATAAGAAAGGAGAATGAAGCCCTTTGGCTTGAACAAGAAGAAGCCAGAAATCTGAGAGAACGAGAGCTCACTCGCTATCAAGAAATATAAGAAAAGATAAAGGATGTTTCAAAAATTGGAAAGGATGCATATATAAATGTTAAGTATGATGTCATATCCAAAGTTCACCGGGAATCTCGAAAAAACTATGTAGAAGGAATGAACTCCATAAAACTTGTAACTTGGGTGGAACTGTGGCATTGTATCAGGACGAAACATTCTAGAAGCTTATAACAACTACATGAGCTACAACTTTGGAGAAAAGTATGAAGATCTAGTTCAGGAAAGACCACTCCGAGAGGTCAGAGATTCAATCAACAATGAACTAGACTTTGACAACATGCTAAAAAAGCATAAGGAACGAGATGACAAACAAAGGATGGAAGCACAACAGGTGAGACAAAACCTTTTGAACATGCAATAATCTATTTTATTCCAGTACTCTTTGTTTTGTAATTTGCTATTTATAAATGAAAGATGATTTTTGCATATTTCGTGAGTACTTATTTTGATCTTAGTAGTCTTTCATAGAAATCTATGTAAACTCATCTAAGAAGCTGTTTTGTAATAAACAATTCCTTTAAAGGATATCCTTCAGCCTTGAAAGAAGAGTATAGGTTTTGGCATCATCAAATTAAAAAGGGGGAAATTGTTAGGAACAAGTGTATTTAATTAGATTTTGATGATTTTCAAAAAAAAAAAATTAGATTTTGATGATACCAAACTGTCTAGGAATGTAGACCCCTATTTTTCCTCTACAGATAGGTCTCTTGTGACAAACGAGAGTTTTTGTAACTCAACAATAGATTCAACTATGAAGTGTATGAATCTTTCGTGAGTCTAGCATATTAGGTCTACATGAAGACTTGAAGACGACAAGATGATCGAAAGATGGATTGAACAAGTCTCGGATAGACTTCTTTTGACAAAAAGGGACTCTCGTCAAAGAAAAAGGATTAAAGATAAAGGTCAATCTTTCGATCCTCATCTCCGAGTGAACAAGTCAAAGTCAGACTTGTAAAAGACAATATTCATTCAAGTGAAGCAATGAGAATGTTGTCTATAACCAAGATGGGCAAATCATTCGGACAAGAAGTGTTATAGGAATGATCTTCACAAAAGACAAGGAGCATTAAAAGACTTGTACCATCTTGTCAAAGAACAAGGACAAAAGCCATAATGCTTTTAGCTCCAAGGGCTACACAGTACAAGTGCATTGAATGCCCTATGCCCACTGGTTAATACTCACTGGTTATTAGGTTTGCAATTTTCATCTCCCTCCAACGGATGGATTTTTCCACCTATAAATACCTCTCTTCACCATTGAAGAAGGTGCTGGTTAATTCACTCTTGCTATCAAAAGAAAAGCTCTTCAAACAGTTCCATCTCCTAAAAGCGTTTCATAACCAGTTATCTTGTGAAGTTTTTCAAAGGCATATTCATTTCCATACTTCACAACTTGAAGCCGTCTTGTAATTTCTCAAGTGAAGATTCATCCAGACTTCAAGACAAGGCTTCAACCTGTTGGAGAAACATTAGATTATCCTTCCAACATGTTAACTTAGGAAGAAGTTGATAGAGGCGGAGTAAACTCGTGGAGTTGATAAACCTTTCAAGTGGCTGTCCAGCTTAGTGATCAAGGAAGCCAGCTTGAAGTAGTTTGTACTAGGAGTGATAATGCAAACCCTTTCACGAGTTGTTGAAGAAGAGTGGAGTAGGTTTTGTTAACAGTCGAACCACTATAAAAATCTCTCTATCTCTTTACATTCCGCTATATTACTTTTGTGCAATGCATCTCATATCGACCAAACGCTAAGTTTTTTTTTTTTTTTTTTACGAAAGTGTGCAAAGACTATCTAAGACAAAACATTATTCCCGTTGTGCATCGTTCTGAAAGGAGTCGCTTTGAAAAATCGATTAGAGTCTATTCAAACCCCCCCCCCCCCCCCCCTCTAGACTCTCTTTCGACCCTACTAGGACCAACAAGGGAGAAACTTGGTGAAGGGGTAAAATTTTTAAACACTAACATGGTATTTGGGTAGAAGGAATTTAAATTTCATTTCCACTTAATTCCCACCTAATTCCAAAGACCACTAAATTCCTTAGTTTGGTTGGAAAGAATTGCAATTTCACGGAATTGTAATTCCCTCATTTTCATGAAATTCAAATCCATGTCCCCCTTGGGATTTTAATTCCATAGATTTTAGTGGGGATGACAATGGGGCAAGGTGGGAGCGGTGGATATATCCCCCGCCCCAACACCCGCATTCCCAACCCACTCCCCGCACCCGCGCTGGTACCCGCCCCCGTGGGGATTTTGCGGGTGCGGGTAATACCCAACCCGCAACTATAATTATTAATATTACACTTAAATCTAATAAAAATTTTATACTACAATTCTAATTATCACATGGATTTTTTTTATAAGTTTGAACATAACTCTAAAATTTAATAAGAGCCAATGAAGTTAGTCCTTAATTGGAACTAAAATTTTGTTCATAGTATAAATTGTATTAAGTGTTTACTCATTATGTTATTTGTGTTGTTCCTATTCAATTTTCATAAATAAAAAACTAAGAAGTTTAATTCATTATGCATTCTTAATTATAAAATATACATAAATTTATATAATAAATAAATACTAATAACAATATATATAAGTGCGGGTGCGGGTGCGGGGCGGGATACCTCCCCACGCACCCGCCCCATACCCGCGAGGGTATACAAAATTTCCTCCATACCCGCACCCATTATCCAAATTGTGCGGGTATTTTAAAACCCGTAAGGACTGGGATGCGGGGAACCCATGGGGTGCGGGTAGAATTGTCATCCCCAGGTTTTAGGAAGAAAAAAAGATAATGATGAGACAAAATTACCCCTCCTCTTTTTTAACCTAAAATTGATGTCTTACAAGAACAATGGACATTTTGGACTTTATACTACTTTTTCCCTTTTAATTCCCATGTATACCAAATATTGGAATTGAAATTCCCAATAAACTTATTCCTGTAAACCAAACACTAGAATTTAAATTTCTACTTTATTCCCAGTAATTCATCTCCCATGAAATTGCAATTCATTTTTCACGTAATTTCCTCCCTCCAATCAAACGCCCCATAAAGTTTTTCTTATTTTAATAGAAAATACATTCACATCACCTTTTCAGTTTTCCACAAGAAATTTGAACGAGTTTGGAGTGTTTTACGGGTGATATTTAAGTATTCCAAACTTGAAATAACTTTTATTGATTGTTCATCGCAATGTTTCTTGATGTTCATATTTGAAATTAATGAAAGATGTTGGATAAAGCAAACATTTACGTAAGAATCGGACAATATTACCAAAAGTGTCAAGGCAATTGACTAACAAGACCTTGTGAACCTTTCAGTTTTCCACACGAATTTTAAACGAATTTGGAGTGTTTTACGGGCTTAAGTATTCCAAAATACAGAACCAAAACAATTTTTGACTAACGAGGATCAGAGGGGAAAATCTAATGTGTATTTTCAGAATACAAAAATACATATTAATCCAAAATATTTATAGTTTAGTGTTAAACATCTGTCTATTGAAGCTGTCAAGCTAGTAATTTAATTTAGGATTAGTCTCCTGTGAGATTTTCTCATGATCGAGTCTCAATAGTCACACATGTCGGATATAATAAAAATGAGTTACAAATAAATAATTTAAGCTTTATGGCTCTGTTTGGCAGAGCTTATTTAAGAGCTTATAGCTTATTTTAAGCTACTAATAAGCTATAAGCTTTGTTTGGTAATGTTCCCAAAATCAGCTCCTAGCTTAAAATAAGAGTTTATTTTGGAACGCTACCTTAGGTAGCGTTTCAAAATAAGCTCCTAGCTTCCTAACTTTTTTTCCATATTTATCCTTATTATTTTAAAAAAAATGACATAATTTACCCTTCCCAATTAAAACCTTTTTCGCTTCTCCTTTTATCCGCAATTTTCACCGCAAATATTATTATTATTATTATTATTATTATTATTATTATTATTATTATTATTATTATTATTATTATTATTATTATTATTATTATTATTATTATTATTATTATTATTATTATTATTATTATTATGAGATTTGCAACAATATTGCTACTTCAATTCATTAAAAGATGCTAGATTATGATTATGCTAATAGTTTTATTTCAAAATGTTAATTTTTTTTTTAAAGACAAAATGTTAAATTTTAATATGTAAACAAACTAATTTAAATTTTATGAAGATGTCCTTTTTAGTCTTTTTACATTTATCAGCTTATCAAAAAGCTAATTTTACCAAACATTTTCAATCATAACAGCTAGCTTAACCGCTCTTCAGTTTTCAGCTCCGAGCTTATAGCTTTTCAGCTTTCAGCTCCTTTTCAGCTTTCAGCTCCTAGCTTATAGCTTTTCAGCTAGGTTTGCCAAACAGAGCCTATATATAACTAGTAATTGTCTCGTGCGATGCATGAATTATTATGAATTTAACAAATTTACCAATTAAAATTTTGACATCTTCTGAATTAGCAAAAAAAGTAATGATTGTGGAAACAGAAAGATGTACTTAAGTTCTTGAGCTCAGAATTAGTTTGATTAAAAATGTAAGTATAACTATACAATGTAATATTTAATATTTTTTAAATTTAATTATACTATTATTATGTTGATTTTAAAGTTTATTGTTACTTGTATTATTATTATTTGAATTTGAATTTTTTTAATGGAATTTGAATTTGAAATAACTACTTTAATTATATAACTAACGTATTTAAATAAAACTTGTAAATAAAATAACAGGCGATATTTGTCGAAAATCTCCACCAAAAACTTTTTCATTTGAAAAAGATTATTTATGTAAGAACTATATTTATTTTATATCTAATTTCTCATGTTTATATATGTGGAGTAAAATTAATTATAATTGAGGGTTAAATGAATATATACACAAATTATATTAAATATAAAACTTTACCAATAAATTTGAACACAATAAACTTTTTTTCATACTTCATTATGCTTTAATATATATAGAGATAGAGATAGAGATATACCTATAATAATAAAATATAATTTATAAAATAAAAATACACATAATAACTTCAAAAAATATGTATAAATACATCTACCCACACAACTAATGCATTCATACTTGCTAATCTTGTTTCTATCAAATTAAAATATATTCACACTTTGGAGGGGAAAATTTTGTGGCTAGATTCTGCTTTATTAAATACATACATCTACCCACACAACTAATGCATTCATACTTGCTAATCTTGTTTCTATCAAATTAAAATATATTCACACTTTGGAGGGAAAATTTTGTGGCTAGATTCTGCTTTATTAAAGATAAAGATAAAGATAAAGATACTTTATATCATAAATGTAATACTTCATATATATAAAAACTGTAATAGACAATTGAGTGGTGGTCTAGCCTCAGTTGAGTTACCATGATTTACATCCTCCCAAATGCTCTGTCGGATCGGGATGTAGGGGGCCTTAGGGTTGGGGTTCAGCCTTTTGGAAGAAAAACTGTAATAGACAATTTACAAAGAAAGAGTAATACCTAGTAATATATAACATTATATAACATAAATGTAGTACTTTGTAGTACAACTCTAATACACAATTGCATGAAATAAATTAATAACAAAATATAATTACATATATAATCAATACTTTAATTGAAGTCTTGTATATAATACTTTATATCATAAATGTAATAATTTATAGTAAAATTGTACTCGATTTGCAGGTAATAAAGTAATAACATAACAGAATTGAAGATATAATCAATATTTTAAGCCTTATATATAAATATATAATGCTTTATAGCATAAATGTAATACACATTTTAAGGGAATAAAGTAATTAATAACATAACCGAATTGCAAATATTATAAATACTTTAAGCCTTATATATAATATACTTTATAGCATAAATGTAATACTTTATACGAAAACTATTATTTTGTGATTAAATCGACTTGGTTAATTTTTTTCTTACAATTTTAATTAATTTTTTAATCACTGGCCTTTCCTGATCACCTATTACTCTGATCAAAATAAATGGAATAAGTTTATTCTTAAGAATGTTATTTCATTTCTAACATGTTCCTTGAACCAAACATGCCTCAAAACTATTGGGAACTGCTATGGAATTCGGTATTGGTCTTCTTCGTGAGTTACGGAGAAACGTCTCAATGTCTCATCAATCAATTACAATATTGGATTTGAGAAATTTCCCTCCACCAGGCCACTATGCCTATAAAAAGCACTCAGCTAATATGTCATTTTCATCAAAGCTGAAAACTTGCTTACATAATAGATTGTGTCAATCCATGGAGATCACTCGCCATTATTTGTGCTTATCCATCTTCTTCTTGCACTCTCTAATGCTTTGCTTAACCATTATATTAATGCCCATACCAACATTACCACCGACAAACATGCCTTTCTTTCTCTAAAATCAAAAATTTCTTTTGATCCTCATAGAATTTTAGCTGATAATTGGTCTGTTAACAGCATGACTCCGTGTAGTTGGATTGGAGTCACTTGCAACTCTCGTCACAATAGAGTGTCTGCTTTGGATCTTTCCAACATGGGTCTTGTTGGAGAATTAACTCCAGACTTGGGAAACCTTTCTTTTCTTGTTTCACTTGACTTGAGCCAAAATAATTTTCACAATTCCTTTCCTCGAGAGCTTTCTCAACTGCGACGCCTCAAAAGTCTTCAGTGTAGCGTCAATGACTTTAGTGGGAATATTCCATCTTGGTTTGGTCTCTTACCTAACCTTAGATTTTTGTATTTGGGGAATAATAGCATTAGTGGTTTTCTTCCCACGTCCCTTTTTAATCTTTCAAAACTTGAAGTCTTACATTTAGGAATTAATTCTCTTGAAGGGAGTGTTCCAAGAGAAATAGGCAATCTTCCCCAACTATAGTGGTTAAATTTGAGCATTAATCATCTTAGTGGATCTTTTCCTTTGGGCATCTTAAATTTGTCTAAGTTAGAAACTCTATCTCTTTCAGCTAATAGCTTATTCGGTGAACTTCCCCTTTATCTTGGGAATCATCTTCCTAAACTTCAAACATTTAACATGCATACTAACAAATTTAGTGGTCAAATCCCATCAAGTTTATCTGAATGTTCATTGCTTCAAACTATATCTCTATCTGACAATAATTTTAGTGGGCATGTACCAAGAGAATTTAGAAACTTAACAAAGCTTGAGATGTTATATCTTGGTAGCAATCAGTTAACAGGTATGTATATAAACTAGGGAAAATTGTAAAAACTGCCCCTCTATAATATGCCAATTATCAATGTCACCCCTGAATTATGAGTGATACAAATGTTGCCCCTCAATTATTAAAACGGTGCACATATAGCCCCTCCCGTAACGGACATGTGGTTCCCCGTTAGTGTATGACACCGTTAAATCGGAGTAAATATGTAATTTAGTTGTTTTTTCCCTCCCTCGATTCGAAGTACTAGCGATGGACAGCGGTGGGGAACCACATGTCCATTACGGGAGGGGCTATATGTGCACCATTTTGATAATTGAGGGGCAACATTTACACCACTCATAATTCAGGGGTGACATTGATAATTGACGTATTATAGAGGGGTATTTTTTACAATTTTCCCTATAAACTACTTCATATGTAATTTTTTTTTTTTTTGCAGTATTGTGCCGTATACTTATATAAATACATTTCGCTTTGTTTGAGACAATAAGCAGAAAGGTAGAGTGCTATACACATTCTTATTAGTTTATTTTAAGCAACTTAAGTAACTCTTAAACATTTAAACATATCAAATTAAGTAGATACTTATAAATTATATTAATAATTTTTTAACGAAAATGTCACTTTTGGTCTTCGTTATATATTTTTGTGTAATTAATTTAATCACTTAGTTGAACTCTTTAAATTAAAATTGCCATAAAAATTGAAAGGTTAAATCTACACTACAAAGGAATAATTAAATGTCAAATAGGCCACTAAACTTATTGCAAATCATTCCTTGGCTCAATTAAACTTTAACCTTAGAATAATTTAGATCAAGTACGCAACGGAAAATATATTTTTACCCCTTTTTATTTTGTTTGCACTTATTTAATCTTTTATAAATTTAGGTTAAGTTGTTTATGTTTGAAATATAAAGTGCAAAAAGAGAGATTTTTTAAGTGGTTCGGCCAAAACCCAGCATATGTCTACCTTTTTCCTTAAACTCCAAAGAAGATTGCACTAGACACAATTGTACAATGAAGACTAATTGAGAGGTTAAATCCACATTACATATAAACAAGTGTCAAATAGATCACTAAATTTATTGCTTTTGTATAACACATGTTTATTAATTAATACAAAAATTATATTCAGGTGTAATTCCAAATGGGATTCGTGCTTTGCAATATGTACATTATATTTATTTAATTAATAACGAATTGACTTATACCTCTTTATATCTATATATAAATTAAATACTATCAAAATAATGTTACTAGATGATCACTTCCGTTTCTTTCCAAATAACTCAAAGATTATACTTACACAATGGTCACAACTAATGAACTAAAACAACTAACTATTTTACCTTTTTTCTTTTCTTTTCTATATTATACTTTTTATAAATTTGTAATAAACAACATTATTTAATTTAATTAGTTAATACAACTTTACAAACTTACATTAATCTGAATATGTGTCTATATAAATTATTTAAATTGATAAGCATACATTTTTACCCATTTTACATATTTCAATTATTAACGATAACTAATATATAAGTGCAAAATAAATAATTGTAGAGTTATTTATATTCGTGGGAAAGCTTCATAATATATAGATGAATTTATTTCTCTCCTATTTACTAATATTTTGTTTATTGATAATATGTAAATTATTTATAGGTGCTATTCCAAGGGAGATAGGGGCTTTGTCATCCTTGGGCGAACTTGATTTATCTAACAATAGACTTGATGGTACTTTTATATAAAATTTAGATACTACTTATACACTACTAGAAATTATAGAATTTCCGACCACCTGAAGTGATCTTAAATCAAGTTGATATCAGAAAGTGGTCGGAAATAGCAACAAAGGTTTTTTCGAATACCAAAAGTGGTCGGAACAAGGCTTTCGACTTGATTTAAGATCACTTTTAGGTGGTCGGAATTCCATAATTTCCAGTAGTGATAGTTGAGTTTTAATTATTTTAATCGATCTTCTTCTATGAACATTTTAAACTTGTCTAATTAAGTTGAAAATTCTGTCTCTTTTAGTTAAATAACTTAATTGATGAATTTCCTCTTCATTTTGGAAATCATCTCTCTATACTCCAAATTTTAATATATCTAGGAACAAATTTAGTGTTGAAATTTCAACAAATTTGTATAAATATTTATTATTTCAAACGGTACTGTACGTATAAATATTCATATTCGTGGGACAGGTTCATAATATATAGATGAATTGATTTCTCTCCTATTTACTAATATTTTGTTTATTGATATGTAAATCATTTGTAGGTGCTATTCCAAAGGAGATAGGGGCTTTGTCATCCTTGGACTTACTTGATTTAGCTAACAACGTACTTTATGGTACTTTTATAAAAACTTAATTAGATACTACCTAATTAAAATAGTTGAGTTATAATTATTTTAATGGGCCTTCTCCTTTGAATATTTTAAACTTGTGTAAATTGAAAATTCAATCTCTTTTAGTTAATAACTTAATTGGTGAATTTCCTCTTCATTTTGAAAATCATCTCCCTATACTACAAAATTTTAATATACCTAGGAAAAAAATTTAGTGTTGAAATTACGTCAAATTTGTATATAAAAATAAATAATAACCCTAAATGTATTCTCTTTGCTTCTCTCAGGAGGCATACCAAAGGAAATTGGCAACTTAACTGCACTTAAGGGGCTAGATTTTTCAGCCAACAACTTAGGAGGTACGTCCAGTGCTATGTTGCTAAATAATAAATAATAGTGGTAACCACAAAAAGTTCGCAGCTGTAAACTGCAATTTTGCATGCCTTTATTTTTCCAAAATCAAAATTTTCTTCAATCTTTTTTGCTCATAATTGATCAATTAAAAAGATATCTTCTTATAATTGAATTGGAATCATTCATGACTACCTTCATGATACTTGGATTGCACTATACAAATATCGATTAGGTAAATGTACCTATCTCTTTTCGCTAATATCTTATTTGGTAAACTTCCCCTTAATTTTGGGAATCATTTTCCTAAACTCCAAATATTTAATATGCTGTTGAACAAATTTAGGGTGAAATCCCATCAAGTTTATCTTCAGGAGAAGAAATCTTGGGAATCATTGGCTAGGGGATTAATTAATGGAACAAGAATTTTGACTTAAAAAGAATTACTGAATAACTTAGAGATTATATTTACACTATGGTCACAATTAATGAACTAAAATTGTTATTTTTACCTTTTATTTTATTTTATTTATTTATTTTTTAAATAGCACAAAGAATCTAAGCCCCCACCACCAGGGTTCAAACCTTTGACCATCCACTTAGATGGATAATTCAGATGTCATCACACTACATGATAGTTGGCTATTTTGTACGTTTTATAAATTTGCAATAAATAACATTATTTAATTAGTTAATACTGTTTTCCAGACTTACATTAATATGAAGATGTGTCTATATAAGTTAAATTCATGAGCATATTATATTACTAATTTTACATTTCTCTGTTAAGAGCAGTACCTAATAATATATGTGTAAAAATAATAATGGTAGTGTTATTAACTATATTGGTTCATCATATATATGTGCCTTGTCAAAGTTTGCGTGTTCTTAGGGGGTGTATTCAATCATGACTTTTGTAGAGTTTTAAAGACTTTTAAAATGATAGATTTTAATAAACTTTGATTGATTTTCATAGAGTCGTTCAAAACTTTTTAAAACTTTATAAGACTCTATAAAAGTCTATATAAAAAACATTCATAGACTTTTATCAACTTTTTATTTTAAAAAGTCTGCAAAAGTCATTGAAATTCTAAATTGAATACATCCTTACAAACTTTCAATGATTTTGATTCTTATCATTTATATAATTTTCTTACAAAATATTTATAATATATCATAAAATTTTCTTATTATATAGTTCTTCACCCACATCAACATTATTATTTATCTCCATAGTATGTAGGTTGAGACTTATATGCTAATTACTTATATATATTATTAATAAACATAAAAAAAAAAATTCATTAGAAATTCATAACAATATTGAATAATAAAATTTATAATAAAAGAATTGATCAAATAAAATATTTAAAAATATAATTACAAGTTGTATAAAATTAAAAAAAAAAATTAATATATCTCTATATATAATATAGCAGAATCAATGTGAAAATTTTTTCCCTCCATTTGATACATTTGAGAGTTATGGAATATCAAGGGTTTAGGAACTTCATAATCATCATAAATCTTTATATATATATATATATATATATATATATATATATATATATATATATATATATATATATATATATATATATGTGTGTGTGTGTGTGTGTGTGTGTGTGTGTGTGTGTGTGTGTGTGTGTGTGTGTATGTGTGTGAAAGAGATTGTTGAGTTTATACAACACAAAGATGCAAGATAAAAAATGTGTACAAATTTATAAATTCATGTAATCATGAATTAATTTTTGCCTACGAGTATTATATATCAATTTTGATTTTATATATATATATATATATATACACACTAACTTTTTAATAGTTTGTAATTTTGATTAGTTTTGTAATAATTTATTTACAAACAAAGTTAGGCAAAGTAAAATTAAGTAGGGAAAAGAGTTTCTCGCCTAAGTGTGAATGCATATTAATAGATTTGTAAGATCATTATTTTTCTTGTGTGTAAACCACGAGGTGATCTGTGTCTTTCTCTACCCGTTTAACTTTGTGAGATCATTATTTCAAATCACATTAGCAATATGAATGCATTTTTGTCATATATTGTCTTAACATTTAAATATTATAATGTATAACTATACTTACATTTTTAATAAAATTAATTCTGCTTTGTATCATAACATTACAACAATACTTATAAATTTTTGTCCGTGCATTGCAAGGGGTAAATACTAGTATATATATATATATATATATATATATATATATATATATATATACACTGATATATTGCTAGGCATCACACAAAGAACTATTATTTGCAATACGGCCCATTACTGTTTGCAACCCCAAATTATTGTTGCGAACAGTAGTTCGCTATTCGTAGTAACTTTTTAAAAATAGGAAAAATATATATTACGAATATAAACATAAAAATAATAAAAATCAAAATATATAAGTATTTATATGAATATTACGAAACATATACTAAAATTTGATGATGAAAAATTTGCTTTGTTCATGTATTTAGGGAGAATTAGAGAAAGTTAGGGATAAAAAATTCATTGAAAACATAAAAATCAATATAAACAAGCAATAATGAAGTAAAAATAATATTATTTCGAATTTTTAGAGGAAGATTGTAAAGTTTAGGAGAGAGAAAAAAAAATTGGTAGAGTTTTAGGTATGAGGAAAATATGGGATAATGAAGAAAAAATTAATTTTATTAAATTTAGATAGGTTTATAAAGTTTAAATAGGGAGAAAAATAGAGTTTAAGTATAGAGAGAAAACATTCAAAGTTGTTAGAAAGAAAATTTTGAAATCTTGGGGTTGATGGTTGGATTTCAACTATTTATATTTGAGAAGGAAAAGTCTACAAAAGTCTTAAAATTAAAAAGTCTACAAAAGTTCATAACTTTTTGAATACCACATGACTTTTAAAGACTCTATAAAAGTCTTAATTGAATACCGCCTGACTTTTAAAGACTATCTAAAAGTTTGAATTGAATACCCCCAAACTTTTAAAGTTCATAAAAATCTTTAAAACTCTATGAAAGTCATGATTGAATACACCCCCTTAATTTATATGTCAACCGTCCCTCGTACGTAACGTACCTCATTGTTAAGTCAAGACAATAAAAAACAATTTGATTCCTAATTTGTCCTCACTATAAAACATTGTTTTTTCTTCCCTCAAGACCTTTTTTTTTTTTTTTTTGCAACGGGGGATTCTGAAACCTGAACCAAATGACATGTTTACTAACTAAAAAATTTCTCCAACTTTATTGGAGAATTGAAGAACACAGAGAACAGAAAACATGTTTACTAGCATAGTTTTCATTTTGAAAACAAGAAACAATTTTCCAGAAAACTAGAAAACTATTAAAATAATTCTAAATGAAAATCAGAATATCTATCATCTATTTGGATATATGTCACTATAATCATATTCTCACAATTATCTGCTTGCATATTTATTCAATTTGGCTTGCTGGCTCGCAGGTGTAATACCAAAAGAGTTGGGAAAACTTCATATGTTGGAGGAAGTATTTTTAGGTTTAGCTAACTTAAGTGGGTCCATACCCAAGGAAGTCTTCAACATTTCTTCTTTAAAAATAATTTCATTTGCGTTCAATAACCTTGTGGGTGCACTTCCTTCAAGCATGGGGCATGTTCTATTGAACTTAGAGCAACTATATCTTCATGAAAATAGGCTCTTTGGAGTGATACCAGATTCTATCTCAAATTGTTCAAAACTTACTCTTTTAGTTCTTGCCTCAAACCATTTTAGCGGCACATTACCTACATCTCTTGGTAATCTAAGGCTCCTAAAGAGACTACGTGTAAATGAAAACATGCTCACAAACAATGCTGAATCTCTAGAGTTAAGTATTATCAACTCTTTTGTAAATTGCATTTACTTGGAGGAGGTATACTTAGATGATAACCCTCTAGATGCTATCCTTCCGTCATCAATTGGGAATCTTTCTTCTTCCCTTCAAGTTTTGTCTATGCCGAGTTGTGGGTTAAAGCAAATCATACCAAAGCAACTAGGAAAGTTAAGCAACTTGATTATCTTGGCTCTGGGTAGCAATGACTTGGTCGGGTTTATTCCACCAATGCTAGGTAGGGCTAGTAAGCTCCAAGGATTGGATCTCAGTAATAACAAATTGATTGGTTCCATTCCTGATAGCCTTTGTGATCTTCACTATCTATATGGATTATTCTTGAGCACCAATCAGTTGTCTGGCAGTTTGTTAAAATGCTTTGGAAATAGCACTTCCCTCAAAAAAATATATCTAGATTCAAACCGTTTGACTTCTAAAATACCTTTAAGTTTGTGGTATCTCAAAGACTTGCTAGTGCTTGATTTGAGTTCAAACTTCTTAGATGGATATATACCCAATGATGTTGAAGGTTTGAAGGCACTTTCACTTCTAGACATTTCCCACAATCAAATCTCAGGAAATATCCCTGTCACTATTGGACAATTGCATAATTTGATTTCTCTTTCTCTTGAACGGAATAAACTAGAAGGATCTATTCCAAAGCAAATAAGTCAAATTGTTTCCTTGGAATTCTTAGATTTGTCTCTAAACAAACTCTTTGGTTCGATTCCGGTATCATTGGAAAGACTTGCATACCTCAAACACTTCAATGTCTCATTCAATGAATTGAGTGGTGAAATTCCATCAGCTGGTTGTTTCAAAAACTTCTCAAGTACATCATTCATGTTCAACAAGGAGTTATGTGGAAATCCTAAGTTTCACGTACCACCGTGCCATTCTACCCACCATTCAAGGATTAAAAGAAGACTTCTTATTGCTCTTGCATCTCTTGGAGCTTCATTGATAATTACTTTTGTAATTATTGCATTTCTCCTTGCAAAGCGACAAAGGAAATTTCAAGTACCAAGTATGACGGATATTGGCTTTCCATGGGATAAATTAAGGATTTCTTATGATGAGCTTTCAAGGGCTACTTCTTGCTTTAGCAAAAACAATCTCATTAGTTCAGGGAGTTTTGGCTCTGTGTATAAAGGGACTTTGGATGACGGGACGCTTATAGCAGTGAAGGTATTTAATCAATCAGATGATGCACTTGAGAGTTTTAATGTTGAGGTTGAAGTGCTAAAGAATTTGCGCCATCGAAATCTCACTAAGGTCATTACTGGATGTTTTGCCGTTGACTTTAAGGCCTTGGTCCTTGAGTACATGCCAAATGGAAGCCTTCACCAGTGGCTACATTCACAAAGAAACTTCTTGGATATGACTCAGAGGTTGAATATAATGATTGATGTTGCATGTGGCTTGGACTATCTTCATAATGGTTACGCAATGCCGGTGGTTCATTGTGATTTAAAGCCTGCAAATGTGTTATTAGATGAAGAAATGGTAGCCCATGTATGTGATTTTAGTGTGACAAAGTTGTTAACTAAGGAGGAGAGCTTCAAGCATACCGAAACTCTAGCAACACTAGGCTATATGGCACCAGGTAAATGCGATTTTAATCTTTCATTCAATTTATTCCTAAAATATTTTAAAATAATCATGGACTAGTCGTCCATTTTCCATTCCAAATCTTATGATGGATTGATGGTAGTTTTCATAATCGCAGAGTATGGATCCACAGGAATGATATCAACACAATGTGACATTTATAGTTTTGGAATTGTGCTAATGGAAACATTTTCAGCAAGAAGGCCCACAGATGAAACATTTGGTGAAGATATGAGCTTGAAAAGTTGGATAAGTGATTCTATGCCTCACGATGTACTTCAAGTTGTAGATCCCAACTTACTAAGGGCAGATGATGAAGACTTCAATGTGAAATTGCAGTCTATATCGTCCATATTAGAATTGGCATTGCATTGTGCAGATGAATCCCCTCAAAAGCGTTTAAATGCAGAAGATGTTGTAGTAAGACTGAATAAAATCAAACTTCAACTTCTAAGAAGTGTTGGGAGCTGATAAAATTGGAAGGAAACAGCTGAAAAGCTTACCTTGATGCAGTTGTCACCGTTCCAAGTAAAATTGAGTAATGGTATGGTTGAGATTTTAATTTAATGTGATTACTGAAATTGGCACGCTCCCTCTCCTTTGAATTTGGTTGCAGCATACTTCAATGATGAGGCAATTATAAGTTTATCAGTTGAGATATCATTAAATCATGTAGGGCAATTTTGTGCATTGTTCAGGTCTTTGAAGGTGAAAGCTAAGGAGTCTCACAAAGGACAACAGGTTGCTTGCTTGGAAAATTTGATCTAACTGGAATAGCTCCAGCTCCTAGGTAAGGATATTATTTTGAGGTAGAATGCTAAGTGAAAGAATTATTTTGACACAAGATAGGAGTTGAAGAAAAAACATTTAATTCGTAAAATTAAAAGCTTTGGGAAATGGTCTTACACTAAGTAGGGGGCATCATTGGGTAATGGTCTTATACTAGATGAGGAAGACATTTTATCTTGAGGGTTTAGGTGTAATGAGTTCACATTGAGTAACTTATCTTGAGAGTTGGGTAATGGTCTTAAACTGAGTAACTTAACTTTTCTGTTGTTTCATCATAAATGACATCTACTCCTGTACTTGATCTTGTTCCCTGGTCTACCATGATGTTTCACATGTACACTACTAGTCTATTTATAGGCTGTGGGCTACAACTCTATTGAGGCTGAAGATTGGGAAGCCGCTACCGTACCAGTGGAAAGAGATGAGTAAACTTGAGTCATTACTTGTTGACTAGAACCGGAAAATGGAGCATGAGCTCGATCACACAGTTGAAGGGATGAATGAAGAGCTGCCACATTTAATACCTATCAAGTAGTAGTTCCTTTGAACTCGATCTGTATATTTGTTGGTTGATGTGAATATTAGGTCGGTTGACAAATTACCAACACATATTGCTATCAACTACATACTCCATCATAAACTACAGATTTTCATTTATAAATGTCAGATTCTGTAGTTGTAGTACTAAAAAAGTAAAAAATCTACGAATTGTGTTGTTATATAATTGACTCTTTCCGCTGCCTGCAGGTGTTCAGATCAAACTTTGAGAAAGGGTCTCTTTAATTTGCTGGAATCAGCTGATCTGAAGCCAAGATTGATGAACTGACTGTTAAAGTTGGTGAACAGCAACAGCAAAGAAATCCAAAAGCCACTGAGCTGGAACAAAGGAACACCTGAGATTGAAGTTACATTTGTGGTGGATGCTAACGTGCATCCTGAACGTTAAAGCCGAAGACAAGGCCTCTGGGTGATCTGAGAAGATTACCATCACTAATGATAAAGGCCTGTTGAGCCAGGAAGAAATTGAGCGGATGGTGAGGGAGGCTGAAGAGTTTGGTGAGGATGACAAGAAGGTAAAAGAAAGAATTGATGCCCGGTTCGGAACAGCTTGGAGATGTATGTCCACAACATGAAAAACCAGATCAATAATAAGCTAATGTTGACATGTTTAACATCTAACTCCAAAGTCGATCTCCTCCTTTAATTTGCACTTATTCTTTCAGAAATTAACCAAATGTTAGATTATTTTTGCAATGCAGTCATTTCTTTTGTTAAACAAACAACTATTTCGAAAACTTTGCACGGGGATTTGAATTAATTTCTTTTGTTGTATTCAGCCCTTTCCATTAGTAGCAATAGCTTAGCTTCTGATGATTTTCAACTTCTTGCCTTTCAGTCCTGCCTAAGAACGAAAGTATTGAGGGGTTGTGCTATTCATGGTCAGGACAAAAATACTATGAAAACATGCATGAGAGAGATCAAAGGTTTTGAAGCAGTGGAGGTTCATAACATTTTTAAGGAATATAATAAGATCATTCACTCATGAGATAGGCTTGGAATCTTGGAGGATCCCTCGATGGATACCTGTGCTATGGTTTGGGACGACAAGTGTGGGGTGAATTACCCAGGTAGAATCCCCATAAATGGGGATAGAGCAATCACATTATTAAGTACATGTTTTTAGGGTATTCCTCTTTATTGATTAAAAAAAAAAGAAAAGAAAAAGAAAATAGAAAATGGAAAATAGAAGCATAGTTTTCTAACGCAAATTATGCCATACAATTGTGTGCACACTGTTACAAAACGACGTCGTTTTGATTAAAAATGATGTTGTCCGGCTTTAAAATAAAAAAATTTCATTGTCGATTGCCGTTAACGGCGTTATGTTGTGCATAATTTGAACTATATATCCAGAATTAATGAACTAAATATCCAGAATTAGTGAACTATATATACACAACGGTTACTAGTACTCTGTGTTGGCTTATGGCAGTTCGCTGCGTCTGTGTATTCAGAATGAATAAACTATATATTCAGAATTAATGAACTATATATTCAGAATTAATGAACTATAAATTTAGAATTAGTGAACTATATATCTAGAATTAAAGAACTATATACATGGGCGGACCCAATGTGGGAACAGTGGGGGCAGCTGCCCCCACTCACCCCCACCCCACCCCACCCCACCCCTTTATATATATGTACTAGTTTTTTACGCGCATTGCGCGATTAAGATAATGCCCAATGTTTTTTTTTTTTTTTAAATAAGTAGTTTAAAGTATATCAAGGCAAGATTATATTGGAATTGTTCATGCATAGATAATTGAATGTTAAATTTATGTATTTAAATAGTCAATTCTAAGTTTACAAAAGCAAGATAATATAGTCAAGATTGATTATAATTGTCAATAAAATAATTCTATATATATGGTTGAAACCAAATACGGGGGACATAAGAGAGAACAAATAAAAATTAGGACATAAAATATTAAATAAATACTAATATTGAAGAGCTAACTGCGGATTGCCAAACAAGGACATTGCGAGATAGTTTTTCACTTCAATTTGTTGTGTGATTTGAATACTCTTTTTATCAATAAATCCCAAGTAGTTAATATGATTCGCTTATATATATATATATATATATATATATATATATATATATATATATATATATATATATATATATATATATATATTTATTTATTTATTTATATATATTTTAAACAATTATTATTATTATTATTATTATTATTATTATTATTATTATTATTATTATTATTAAATATATGTATACTCTTATATCATTTTACATGTTAATCTAAACAACTAATTTTTTCAAATATCTTTTTACCAACCGTTGATATAATTCGCTGGTCAAATTCGCTAATATAATCCGCTAACGCTAACCGCTAACTGCTGATTGTCAAACAAGGACATTGCAAGGTAGTTCTCACTTCAATTTGTTGTGTGATTTGAATACTCTCTTTGTCAACAAATCCCTCACGTAGTTAATATGATTGACTTTATTAATTATATTTTTTTAAATTTTTTCATGGTATTAATAAAATACTTGGTAAATAAATATATAGCATTATTTTGTATTATAACTTTGATATTTAATTAAAAAATAGTGCACAAAAAAGATAACAGATAATGTAGTGAATATAATCAATTGATGAATTTGAATGTAAACAATTTTTACATTGGAGAAATATAAAGACAATATAACTAATAAAATTATTTATCTTAATTAATTTATTGATAATGAATAATTTTTTTTTAATAAAGACATTGTAGGGACAATGTAGCGAATATAATCAATTGATGAATTTGAATGTAAAGAATTTTTATATTGGAGAAAAATAAATACAATATAACTAATGAAATTATTTCTCTTATTTAATTTATTGATAATGAATAATTTTTTTTGAATAAAGACATTGTAGACACATCATTCTAAATTAAAGAAATGCATATGTATTATTTTTTGTTGTAGCTACTAAATTATTATTTAATTTAATAAGAATAAAATAGAGTACTAATTATGCCAATTTTGGTTGGGATGAGGTTCGAACCTAAAACTTTTTTTTTATTGAAATCAATGAGTAAGTTAACGGTGAACTAATAGAAATTAATGGAAAAGATAATATTTAACAGAAAAGTTAAAGGACAATCATATTCATTAAGGATAAATTAGGAAATCTTAAGGAAAAATTAAAATCTGACCAATCTAAGCCATTCATTTGATTACAAAATTTAACCGTCATTTTTTCTATCCATTATAGGCTTAACTCTCTTGGGCTCTTATTAGTATACACTAGTTTTTTACGCGCATTGCGCGATTGGGATAATGCCCAATGTTTTTTTTTTTTAATAAGTACTTTAAAGTATATTAAGGCAAGATTATATTGAAATTGTTCATGCATAGATAATTGAAGGTTGAATTTGCGTATTTAAATAGGTAATTCTTCTCCCAAAGGTTGAGTCCCCTACCTCAAGGGCCCCCCACACTCTGACCCGACAGAGCATTGTAGGAAGTTGTAAATCACGGTGACTCAATGGTTCAGCAAACAGGACCAAATGTCTGTGCGAACAAGGAATCTGCCCACTTTGGACATAATTCCCGCACTGCCGCCGCTGAGGTTCAAACCTTGGTCTCTTCTCCCAAATACTGCCCACTAAACCATTGAGCTAAGCCCGTGCGGGTTAAATAGGTAATTCTAAGTTTACAAATGCAAGATAATATAGTCAAGATTGATTATAATTGTCAATAAAATAATTGTATAGGTATGGTTGAAACCAAATACGGGACATAAGGGAGAACAAATAAAAATTAGGGCATAAAATATTAAATATATACTAATATTGTTTGAGGAGATTTCGACATTAGGATTTGTGGTTAAGTTCTATTAAGACTTTAATATTATAATTAGATTAATGGTGTAATTATAATTCTATATTAGACGTTAATATTATAATTAGACTAACGGTATTTAACGAAAAAGTTAAATGGATAATCATATAATTAAGGATAAATTAGAAAATTTTTAAAAAAAAATTAAAACCTGAACAATTTGAACCATTCATTTGATTTAATATTTTGGCGGTCATTTTTTCTACCCAATGTTAATAATTAAATTTTTTCATGGTATTAATAAAATACTTGGTAAATAAATATATAGCATTATTTTGTATTATAACTTTGATATTTATTTAGAAAAATAGTGCAAAAAAAAGATAATAGACAATGTAGTGAATATAATCAATTGATGAATTTGAATGTAAAAATTTTTACATTTGAGAAAAATAAAGACAATATAACTAAAGAAAATATTTCTCTTAATTAATTTATTGATAATGAGTAATTTTTTTTTCACTGAATTAAGACATTGTAAGGACAATGTAGCGATTATAATCAATTAATAAATTTGAATATAAAGAATTTTTATATTGTAGAAAAATAAAGACAATATAACTAATAATACAATTATTTCTCTTATTTAATTTATTGATAATGAATAATTTTTTTTTTGAATAAAGGCATTGTGGACACATAATTCTAAATTAAAGAAATGCATATCTATAATTTTTTGTTGTAGCTATTAAATTATTATTTATATAATTTAATAAGAGTAAAATAGAGTACTAATTATGCCAACTTTAATTTGATTGGGATGAGATTCGAACCTAAGACCTTTTTTTTTTTAATTGAAATCAATGAGTAAGTTAACGGTGAACTAACGGCAATTCTTAAAATTTTAACGGAATTAGTAACGGTGTGTGGGTATTTTAGAAAACTTTAGTGTAAAATTTAAATCTTATCAATCTTTTAATCAATCTGAGTCATTCATTTGATTAAAATCTGTGACTGCCATTTTTTCTACCCATTATAGGCCTAACTCTCTTGGGCTCTTATTAGTATAGTAGATATATATATATATATATATATATATATATATATATATATATATATATATATAAAACACGAAATATTATATAAAATTTATGTTTATGGTTGAAAATATATACTAATAGTTTGAGTGGCTTAGTTGGTTAAATTTCAAATTTTATGTTATAAAAGGCTTATGTCATGGGTTCAAATCTCATTAGCAACACTTTTAATTATCTTCTCTCTTTCATTTCTTTACAAGATAAATTAAATATTTTGAGTCTATTCATTTAATTAACAAATTAAATGCTTTTAGTCTAGTTTTTATAAATCATTTAATTAATGTAGTATACAAATTTATAATATACTTTATTGTATTCGAATTAATTTAGAAAAATCGATCTAACTAAAAGAAATTAAAATTTAAAAGTATTTATAAATATATTGTTATTCAAATTATTTTATTTAATTGATTATGTTTCATATTTTCTCATAAATATATTGTAATTTATAATGTAATTTGTATTTTAACCTTATTATGGTTGTTTGATATTTTGTCATTGACATTTCTAACGTCATTTAATATTCGCCCCACTCAGATGATTTTTTGGATCCGCCACTGACTATATATCCATACTTAATGAACTATATATCCAGAATTAATGAACTATATATCCAGAATTAGTGAACTATATATCCACATATAGAATTAATGAACTACATATCTGCATCCAGAATTAATGAACTATATATCCAGAATTAGTGAACTATATATCCAAAATTAGTGAAGTATATATCTACACCGGTTAAGCGGTTATTGGTACTGTGTATTCAGCATGAATGAACTATATATTCATATTGGTGGAGTTAAAAATAAATAAATAAATAAAAAAATAAATAACTAATTGGTGGAGTTAAACTACTCCTTATCCCAAAAGACTTGAATCCCCAATGCTAAGGGCCCCCCACACTCGAGTTAAATTACTCCACCAAAGTGAAACGACGTCACTTGCAATCGTGTGCACTATAACGATTGATTTTCTAACACCTAACATCATATTTTCAAACAAAGTAACAATCTAACATCATATTTTTTATTTTCTTACAACCTATATAAATCGATAACCTTCCTATGAAGATTTTGCCATGTTGGATATTAAGCTTATACAACATTTATTGACCCATTTAAAATTCTGAGCCCATCAACAATCAAATTCCTCTTCAACTGATTGGGACCAGGCAAATTATTGTCTGGACCATGGTCCATACAATGTTATGTGAATCATAACAAAAAGTATATTTTTAATATATTAAATGTAAATTATTTTTGTACTGAATATACATTATACAATATAATGTACACTTAGAACAAAAATAATGTACTATCACCTAAATACAATTTACATTATTTTTGTATTGAATGTATATTATTTTTATATTGAATGTACATTATTTTACATAGTTGAAATATGGTCCATACAACTTGTGTGGACCAATAATGATTGTTGATTCAAAAATATAAGTGAATGGAACTCTAGCAGCATACGAATCCCACCACCACACAAGCTCAATCACACTCATCACACTCTTAATAGAACTGTGGAGTTTCAATTCAATTCTAATTGTGATACCATCTTATAATACATTATAAATAGGACCAAAACCCCTACACTTCATACCCACCGAAACAGAAGACCAAAGAAGAACAACTCGCAATCTACTTCTCAATCAGGTAAAATTCTCACCTTTGTATCTTCCTCTTCCCCATGTACGTTTTTATCTGCAGGAATGACAATACATACAGCTGCACCATAAAAACGAGAGGGAAACTGGGATCAACATAAACGTACGAAGCGATCCGGGAGTGCTGGATTTTGTCAATCGCCGCCATTAACTGCCTCAAGGAATGTTGCCAACCTCATGGAAGAACCACCAGTGTGCGAAACCAATGTGTTACCGCCGGAGTGTGGGTTTCCATCGGTAGTGCAAAAATCTAAGAGGGGCGACGGGAAATCTGCCAAGCAAGTTAGAACAACCACCGGGGCGTGGGTTTCTACTTGCAGTGCTCGAATCCCGGAGCTGCTAGAGTTCTTCGCTGGAGGCCGCTGCTCAACCGCCCACGCCGCTGCCTTGTCAATTGCAGACTGCCACCTGGTGTTGGTCAGCCATCGCTGGAGACCGCCCGCTGCTGGAGCTCTTCGCCGGAGTTGCTTACCGTCTGTTGGAGTCTATTTTCGTCACTGTTGGACTGCATCGCAGAGGCTCTGTTTCTCTACTGTTGCCGTTGCAGGAGGTGTATTGGAGTCCGCTGCTGTCTCTCTGTATACTACGATGATGATGACACGCACAGAGCCGCAAAAGCTTTTCTCCATGCCTTTTCGTTTTTTTTTCTCTCTTTCTGCTTTCTAGTTTTTTTTTTAGTCTTTTAATTCATTTCCTTGTTTTCTGCTTTTGCTTTTTCTTTGTTTCTTTTTGTTTTCTTCCTTGTTTTGTTGCTTTCGTTTCGTCCTTTGTTTGCTTTTCAATATTCTAATAATAATAATAATAATAATAGTATATGTTTTTTTTTGCAGACTTCTTCAAATTCGGTATAACTTTACAGTTTAAAATGGTGCACTTTCAAGATCAACGACTTGACGAGCAAAAGAACTTGGTGATATCAAGCAACAGGAGTAACTATAACAGGGCGTTTGGCAACAGGAGTAACTATAACAGGGCGTTTGGCAACAGGAGTAACTATAACAGGGCGTTTGGCAACAGGAGTAACTATAACAGGGCGTTTGGCAACAGGAGTAACTATAACAGGGCGTTTGGCAACAGGAGTAACTATAACAGGGCGTTTGGCAACAGGAGTAACTATAACAGGGCGTTTGGTTGGAGGGATTTTAAATTCCCTTCCCACTTAATTCCCACCTAATTCCAAAGGTCATTAAATTCCTGTAGTTTGGTTGGAGGGAATTGCAATTCCCCCATTTTCATGGAATTAAAATCCCATGTCCCCCCTGGTATTTTAATTCCTGGGGAAAAAAGATAGTGATGAGTCAACATTACCCCTTCCTTTTTTAACTTAAAATTAATGTCTAACAACAATAATGGACATTTTTGACTATATACTACTTATTCTCTTTCAATTCCCATGTATACCAAACATTGGAATTGAAATTCCTAGTAATTCTATTCCTGTCAACCAAACACTGGAATTTAAATTCTCACTTTATTCCCAGTAATTCAACTCCCATGGAATTACAATTCCTTTCCCACATAATTCCCCCCTAAGTAAGCGAAGTTTCTATGGTGTTCTACCTTTGCGTAGTCTCGGTCCACAGTGGAAGGCTCCGCACCGCGAACACAGTGGTCTCTGACCAGGACCAGGACCAGGGCCTAATTCTAACTTGGATCTTGACATGTCGGTGGTTTTTAACCGTAGGCATTTTGCCAGGAAGTTGGTGGGCCCTCCCCTACGAAACCAAAAAAATCGGGCCGAACTTCTAACCCGCCCGCTTCCATAGAAAAATATCGTGGCAACGTAGACCTAAGTGGTACAATTCCTTTCCCACATAATTCCCCCCTCTAACCAAACGCCCTGTAAAGTCATGTTGGCGGTTAACCCACCCATAGTACCACTTGACCAGCCAAAGCTCGTGGTATCGTATCATGAACGCAATTGGACTCTGGAGTATGATCGTCCGACATCCGAGGTGTGGACCTTGCTACCATGAATGCGGCACAAACCATCCAAAGACACACTTCCCACGCTGGGGAATTGCATACTCAACGCTGAATTCTCGTGGTCAGGACCAAGACATAGACACACTTCCCATGATGGATTGATCCAAAGATGACACCACCTATGTTCAAGCATCATGATGGATTGATCCATCGTGTTTTCCTGCACCAGAAGCTGATCCATCGTGATGCTTGAACATAGGTAGTGTCATCTTCTTGTTGATTTAAACGGTAAAACGTCTCGAATAAGCACATGCAACACTTGTTTGAATTCTTGGTCAGGTCCAAGGCACTTGGGATGCGTTCGTCATAAATGTCGTTGGATAATGGTAGTCCCCCAAGTATGTGCAAATCCCGAGATGATATGCTCAACTCACAGGACGAGGTAATCAGTGTGTTAGTTCGCGGGTACCATGCTTCACAAAAGGCTTGAACGATGCTAGTATTACGGTCATATGTGAACAATGATGCTTACACAACATCATATATCAGGTTGTCCTTTAAGGTCTTGCTGAAGAAGTAAGTGTGTCTTTAGCCCACTCCCAGTATCCTTTCAGATAAGCGAACTCACTATCGAAGTTTATGTCTTGGCCTCGGCGACAAGACTTCAGCGTTGAGTATGTGATTCCCCAGCGTGGGAAGTGTGTCTTTGGATGGTTTGTGCCACATTCCTGGCAGCAAGGTCCACACCTTGGATGGCGGACGATCATACTCCGGAGTCCAGTTGCGTTCATGATATGACACCACGAGCTTTGTCTGGTCACGTGGTACTATGGGTGGGTTAACCGCTAACATGACTTTATGGTCGCTCCTATTGCTTGATATCACCAGGTTCTTTTGCTCGTCAAGTCGTTGATCTTGAAAGTGCACCATTTTGAACTGTGCTAAAGTTATACCGAATTTGAAGAAGTCACTACAAAAAAAAAAAAAAAAAAAAAAAAAAAAAAAAAAAAACATATACTAATGGCGATAATAATTAATACCTCTATTGTTATTATTATTATTAGAGTTAATACCATCTAGGATCCTCCGAGTATAGTGATTTTGTCACGTTTAGTCCTAAACTTTCAAATTACCAACCATGGTCCTTCGACTTTCAAATTGTTAACATCCATATAGTCTAAGTTAACTACACATGGTCCTTCAACTTTCAAAATTTAACCAGTTGTGGTCCTCTTGAAAGGACCATGTGTGGTTAAAATTTGATAGGGGTCGAAGGATTATGAGTGGTTAAGTTGAACCACATATGGTAACAATTTGAATGTCCAAGGATCATGGGTTGTAATTTGAAAGTTTAGGATTAAACGTGGCAAAACCACCATACTAGGAGGACTCGAGATGATATTAACTCTTATTATTATTATTATATTATTATGTCAACAGTCTTATCTTCACCATCTAGAATTAGAACTATTTTGATTTATCTAGCTAGTCACGCAACTCCATCCTTTGATTTCAAAATTTCTTTGACTTTACCCAAAAGAAGACAACAATCATTCCTAAGTTCCATTGGAATCTTAAGATCTACCAGGTAAGATCTGTGGATAGTGAAAGAGGTTAACGATAAGGCTTCCCCATACAAGTCTCCGATGCAAATATTTTAGATCCAAGGGCCTAGCAATGACTGAGTCCTAATTTTATTTTGTCTAAATAAGTATTAACCCATGAAGGTATTACAAAATAAATTTGAAGAGTATAAGTTCATAAATTAAAATTACATCAATTAACATTATTAAATCTATACAAAAATAATTTTTAGCACCATACAATAAAAAGTGCTCGAGAACGGTCAGTTACTATACCAAAAACAAAACATCTAACAACAAAATGAACCAAAGACGACTATCAAAGACCCAATAAGTAAAATAAGAAAGATAAAATAACAACCATGATTTAAAAACATCAAACAACAACTAAGGTAAATCCTCCCTTTCCAGAATATCACTATAGCATTAAGACTTAAGAGTACAATTTAGGGCATCCTAAAAAACAAATAATATTGAATTACATTTTAAGAAATTAACAAATCTATATAAAGAAAATCTTCTACTATTTTCTAATGACATAAATACATTGCGATCAAGAGAAGGATCACTAATTCAAAAGATATAATTGTCTTACCTTACCTTAGCTTACCATGCAGAGATTTGGTTGAGCAATTACCTTCATTTCATCCTCTACTTTTAAACTCTACGAGCTGCAAAAAATAAACAAACAAATAAATAAGAAATTGTGGAATGAAAATTTTCACTTTTACAAAACAATTTTAGATAGCACACTATACCATCACAATCTCTTAGAAATTGAAGTTTGATTCGATTCAACCTTGCTACTACATCTTTCATATTTAACCGCATTTCTGGAGAGTCCGCAACACATTGTAATGCCAATTCTAGTGTAGAGGATACACATTGCAATTTCGCAGTGAAGTCTTTATCCTCTACCTTCAATAAGTTGGAATCTACAACTTCAAGTATGTGGTGAGGTATAGAATTTCTCATCCAACTTTTTAAGCTCAAATCCTCACTAAAATATTCATCTATGGGCCTTCTTTTCGAGAATGTTTCCATTAACACAACCCCAAAGCTATAAGTGTCACATTGTGTTGATACCATTCCCGTTGATCCATACTCTATGATTATGAAAACTAAAATCAATATTTTTGAATCAAAAATCAAAGGGCTATGTCCATCGAACTTGCAAATATTGTAAATTTATGGATAAATAATTCAATGAAAGCTAAAATTGCATTTACCTGGTGCCATATAGCCCAATGTTGCTAGAGTTTCTGTTTGCAAGAAGTTTTCTTCCTTGGTTAAAAGCTTTGTCACACTAAAATCACTTACATGGGCAACCATATCTTCATCCAATAACACATTTGCAGGTTTTAAATCACAATGAACTATTGGTATTGTATAACCGTGATGAAGATACTCTAAAGCACATGCAACATCAATCATTATATTCAACCTTTGAATAAAATCTAAGAAGTTACTCTGAGAGTGCAACCACTGGTCAAGACTTCCATTTGACATGTATTCAAGGACCAAGGCCTTGTAGTTGTCCGAAAAGCAACAGGTAATAACTTTAGTGAGATTTCGATGGCGTAAATTCCTTAGCACTTCACACTCAACATCAAAACTCCTAAGAGCACGTTCTGATTGATTAAACACCTTCACTGCAATAGGCATTCCGTTATTCAAAATCCCTTTATAAACAGAGCCAAAACTCCCTGAACCTATAAGATTACTTTGGCTGAATCCACTTGTAGCCCTTACAAGTTCAAAATAAGATATCCTTATTTCATCCAATGGAATGTGGATATTCATCACAATTGGGACATCATGTTTCTTTCGTTGCCTTGTCAAGATAGTTGCAACAATTAAAAAAGTAATTATTACAGTAGCTCCCAAAGATGCAACTGCAATGAGAAGTACTGTTTTAATCTTTGAATGGTGAGCAAAATGACAAGGTGGGACATGAAATTTTGGAATTCCACATAGCTCCTCATTGAACAAGAACGACGCACTTGTGAAATTCTTGAAACAACCACCGGATGGAATTTCACCACTCAATTCGTTGAAAGAGACATTAAAGTATTTGAGGTACGCAAGTCTTTCCAAAGACACTGGAATTGAACCCGAGAGTCTATTCAAAGATAAGTCCAAAAATTTCAAGGAAATAATTTGACTTATTTGTTTTGGAATAAACCCTTCTAGTCTATTGTTTGCAAGGGAAAGAGATTGTAAATTTTGCAACTGTCCAATTGTAATTGGGATATTTCCCGAGATCTCATTCTGAGATATGTTAAGAGAGTAAAGTGCCTTAAACCCTTCAACTTCAACAGGTAGAAATCCATCCAAAAAATTTGAACTCAAATCAAGCGTTAATAGATCTCTGAGAGAACACAAACTTGAAGGTATTCTTGAAGACAAACGGTTTGAACCAAAATCAATATTCCTAAGGGAAGTACTATTACCAAAGCATTTTGGTACACCACCAGAAAGTTGATTGTTGTGTAAATATAATTCCCCTAGATACTTGACTTCACAAAGGCTATGAGGAATGGGACCATTGAATTTGTTACTACCAAGATACAACCGTTGAAGCTCATGTACCCTTCCAAGTACTGGTGGAATAAACCCCCTTAAGTTATTGCTTTCCAGATTTAAGGTAACCAAGCTACTTAAGTTCCCAATTTGATTAGGAATGGTGCCCTTTAACCCACAATCCTCAACAGCAAGAAACTCAAAAGATGAGGAAAGATTCCCAATGGATGATGGAAGGATAGCATATAGAGGGTTACCAGTTAACAATACTTCTTTTATATAATTGCAATTAACCAAGGAGTTGATGATACTTAACTCTTGTGATGCAGGGTTGTTAGTGAGCATGTTACCTTGCAAATGTAGCTGTTCTAGGAGTCTTAGATTTCCAAGAAATGTAGGTAACGTGCCGCTAAATCTATTACCTTCAAGGGATAAGATAGTAAGTTTTGAACAATTTGATATTGAATCTGGTATTACTCCCAAGATGAAATTGATACCAAGATAGAGAATTTCTAGATCTGGTAGAGCATACCCAATACTTGTGGGGAGAGTGCCCACAAGGTTGTTGTCTGAAAGTTCAATAAATATCAATGAAGAAATGTTGAAAATTTCTTTTGGTATTGTCCCACTTAAGTTAGCGGATCCCAATCCTACCCACTTCAATGTATAAAGTTTTCCAATTTCTTGTGGTATTACACCTGCCAAGTATTAATATTCATGTAAGCTCATTATATAGAAATACACACACAATACTGTTAAAAAGGGGCAAATTATGCTGTGCATCCGTATGCACCATGCATGGTGCATACGGATGCAAAAACGACGTCGTTTTAATAAAACGCGCGTCTCCCCTTAAAAAAAAAAAAAAAAAATCAGGTTCGATTCCCAACAACAACATATGAACTAAAATTCCATAATCGATGAACTATAATTCCATAATCTAATCTATGAACTAAAAATTCCAGAATGAATGAACTAAAATTCCATAATCTATAAACTAAAATTTCAGAATCGATGAACTACAATTCCATAATCGATGAACTATAATTCCATAATCAATGAACTATAATTCCATAATCTATTAACTAAAATTCCAGAATGAATGAACAATATAATGTTGTTGCTGGGAATCGAACCTGAATTTTTTTTTAAAGGGGAGACGCGCGTTTTTTAATAAAACGACGTCGTTTTGGCATCCGTATGCACCATGCATGGTGCATACGGATGCACAGCATAACTATCCTTAAAAAGGGCAGACAAGATGGAATTGTCAAAGCTTGTCATTTGGTAGGGCTAACTGTCATGGCCCATGGGTCTTTATAGGAAGGCCTATTAAACCCGCCCAAAGCTAGATTGGCCTCTAATTTAAATCCCTATCTCATTGCTACCTATTATATGGTTGGGTCAGTTAGCTCGGTGAGTATGCTGTATGCTAAACTCGTTTTGATAGTTCTACACACAAATTAAATACATTCTTGTTTACTTATTTGCCTTTAAAAAAAATTATTTATGCTTAGATTTGATAAAAGATTTCTAGAACCCTAATTAAGGTAACATTTTTACTAATAAATAGAAGTTAGAATGAGAAACATGGCCGGATTTTAGGCTGTGCAAGCTGGGCTACCGCACAGGGCCCCCAATTTTAGAGGGGCCCCAAATTTTAGAGGTTTAATATTTAATTTTTACACAGTTAGTTTCGAAATAAAAATTAAAAGTTTTCAATTGAATATAAAAGGTTTTATGAAGAGGTGGTGAGAATATGTATTTATTGTATTTTAACTTGTAGGTCAAAGGTTCGAAACTTACATGTATTGGTTTTCAAAATTGTAATTTTGTAGGGCCACATTTATTTACTAGAACAGGGCCACAAAAACTTAAAATACGGCCCTGATGAGAAAAGCACCCGTATTTGTAGGGATGGCAATATGCCCCATCCCCGATAGGGATCCCCGATCCCCGCCCCGACTGAGACAGGAATGAAAAAAATTTTCGGAGAATGGAGACGGGAACGGGAAATATGTGTGATTTTCCGTCAGGGACCCCGTCCCCGTCCCCGAATAAATAAATAAATAAATAAATATATATATATATATATATATATATATATATATATATATATATATATATATATATATATATATATTTATTTATTTATTTATTTATTTATTTATTTATTTATTTATTTATTTATTTGTAGACTTAGTATTTTAATTTTTGAACCTAGGATTTAGATTTTAATTTTTATTATTATTAAAAATTTTAATTATTTAACATTTTGACTTGGAGTTTACGGGGAATGGAGAATCCCCGTCCCCGTTTAATTCTTCGCGGGGACGGGGACGGGGACGGGAAGTGTACTCCCCGCTCCCGCCCCACTCCGTTGTCATCCCTACGTATTTGTCCCAAGAGCATATGTTTAGCTTCCTAATAATATTTGGGCCAAAATAATTGGTTTTAAGTAGGATAATATTTGTTTTGACAATATAATGCATATTTATCTGAAAACAATGCGTGTAAAAAACATGTGTATTTATCTCAAAACAATGCGTGGTTAGATTTCTTGATATGTTATGCATATTTTGTCTAAAACAATATGAATTTTCTTCAAAATGGCGTAGTTTTACACAATACTAATACTTAAAACTTCTATATATTAATTACTCCATCCCATACAAAAAGAGTGTTTTTCATTGAAACTAATGCGAGCTTTAGACAAATGTAACCAAGCTATATTTTACCCAAAGTGATACATGTTTATCTCAAAACGATGTTTTATCGAAAAATTGATGCGTGTAAATTTTACATTTTACAAAAATATAATTTTTTTTTCATTTAAGTATAGATCTCATTCATTCATCCATTGTTTCATGATTGATTAACGAGATTTATTCATATTTCCTACTTGGACAATACTCTCACATGATGTCATCCCTATATAAGAAAGTTGATTTTAATTAATTAATAGAAGGTGGCTCTATATTTTTAAATATTGAAGGTAAAATTATACATCTACTTTTTTTTCTATATATAATTGCCGCTGCTCATACTACTAGACATTGTAAAACATTATCAAAATTTATACATTTAGAAATTATATTTAAAATTTTATTAAATGAAGAATGTAAAATTAAAAATAAAAAATAATAATAAATGTAATGAACGAATTGTTTAGCAACAAATCATTGAAT
Source organism: Ipomoea nil (assembly GCF_001879475.1). Classification (NCBI taxonomy): domain Eukaryota; kingdom Viridiplantae; phylum Streptophyta; class Magnoliopsida; order Solanales; family Convolvulaceae; genus Ipomoea; species Ipomoea nil. Next base: position 3,050,492 of record NW_017616843.1, read on the forward strand.
GTATACCTCCGAAGTTGTTGAATTCAATAGATAAGAGCTCGACTGCTGTTAAGTTTCCAATTTCCTTTGGTATAGCTCCTGAGAGTATGGGAAACAATATAATGCTTTGTAGTAAGGATCATAAATTTGAAGAATTATTATTTATTATTTAGTAATTAAATATTTAATTAATTTATATGAGGAAGTACCAGAGAGTATGTTGTTATATAAGAAAAGATAATGCAAAGATGATGAAACACATAACTCCTTTGGAATAGCGCCTGCAAATAATTTTTCAAATTAATAATTAATAAACAACATTTATCAATAAATAAATAATAAATAAGAGTGAATTATATTAACACAAGACTAAAGTACTATAATAGAAGTTCACATTTTACTCACCTGTTAAGTGATTGTTGTTAAGTTCTAACCACTCAAGCCGCGTTAAGTTCCCATATTCCTTTGGTATATTTCCACTAAATTTGTTGTAAGACAAAGCTATTGTTTGAAGCAATGAACATCTTGATAAACTTGAAGGAATTTCACCATCAAATTTATTCGTAACCATGATAAATGTTTGGAGCCTTGGGAGATGATTTCCCAAATCGAGTGGAAGATGACCAGAGAAGCTATTATATGAGAGAGATAAAGTTTCCATCATAGACAAATTTAAGATGCCTAAAGGAAAATTCCCACTAAAATGATTAAAGCTTATGTTTAACCACTTTAGCCGAGGAAGGTTGTCAATATCTCTAGGAATAGTTCCTTCAAGAGAATTGTCTCCTAAGTGTAATATCTCAAGTTTTGAAAGATTGAACAGAGAAGGGGGAAGAAAACCACTAAAGTTGTTGACGCTGCATTGAAGAGTTTTCAGACGTCGCAATTGAGAAAGCTCTTGAGGTAAGGAATTATGAAAGTTGTTCTGGCTCAGGTTAAGTGAAATAAGGAATGAGAGGTTTCCCAAATGTGGAGTTAATTCTCCCACAAGACCCATGTAAGAAAGGTCCAAAGCCGTCACTCTATTATGACGAGAGCTACAAGTAACTCCAACCCAGTTACAAGGAGATACATTACTGATCGACCAATTATGAGTTAAAGTATTGTATGGATCAAAAGAAATACTAGATTTCAAAGAAAGGAGGGCATGTTTGTCGGTTGTGATGTTGGTAAGGGCATTAATGGTCATGCAAACCACTAGGAAGTGCATGAAGAAGAAGATGGAGAAGGAAAAACAACTAGAAATCTCCATGAAATAGCACAATTTACTTTGTGAGTGGGTATTGGGCATTTATATAATGGATTTATTAGTTGAGTGCTTTATATAGCCAAATTGATTGAGCAAAATTTCTCCATAGCTACCTATGCAACGATTTTGATTGATTGATGAGTCATTATTGGACAGAACATATATCATAGCAGCTTCCTTTTTTTTTTTCGTCCACATATCAGTTTTCCACAAGAATTTGAAAGTCTTCCATTGACGTGACTGCACTATAAAATGTGAATACAATACTATTTTTAGTATTTGGAGTAACGCGGATTTATACTAAAAAATATAATACTAATTAGGAATAAAATGTTGGTTATTTATAAGGGGAAGTGTAATATTTTTTTTAAAAAGTATTACATTTTTCAATATAAATATTATATATTTATCTTCTCCCAAAAGGTTGAATCCTCAACTCTATCCAAGTTTTGAATCTTAGTTTCTTATTTCAAATACAGCTTATTGAACCAATTAATTAAGACATTGCGGAGGACTCTTTATTCATAAAGTTTTAAATATATTTCCATCTTGACCCTACCTGTCTCACAGATAAGGATCTGTGAAATGGTCTCACAGAAAATGTTGAATGAACACAATGAGATTTCCAATAGTGATATTAAATTATTTATGAGAGAAATTTATTAAAATTAGAAATGTGTTTTAATTTGTAGTTTAATTAGGGAAAAAAGGTACTTTAAAAATCAAGTTTAAAGAATGATCTTGCCAAATTAGTCCAAAATTTTGTAATTAACACAACTACTAAACTATTTTAAGTACAGAATCCATACGCTTAAAGTATAGAATTGCATAATATGAGACAAAGAAACGCATAACACAAGAGATATAAATATGTTTTATATTTACTTTAGTTTAAGTACAAAATCAATATTCTTAAGGTACATAATTGCAAAATATAAGACACAAAAACTCATAACATAAGATACAAAAACGCATAGCACAAGACATAACAACGCATGTTATAGTTACTTTATTTCAAGTACAAAATTCATCCGCTTAAGGTACAAAATTGTATAACATGAGACATAGAAAAGCATAACAGAAGACACATATATATGCTTTACAGTTAAAAAATAATAATAATAAATTATGTAACGTTAATTGAACAATAAAAAATCGTTATTAAAATTCAAAAGTACGTCATTTAAGACTAGGGTTCACAGTGCATAACTATTGTTTGATGTTGACTCGTTAATTACACACCTCTAGCTATGCTTTTTCTATTCTTTATCCGCGTTAAACGAAATACTAATAATAGTAGTCAAGATGGAATTGAAATTGTGGCTGAGGTGCTAGTCGATGGAGACTTTTGATTTACTAGAAATTGAAATATAATTAGTTCTTTGAGGTCTCATTGGCATCATTTTTTTAATATTCTTATTTTTAAGCAAGATAATTATTTTGTCTAGTTTATTAAATTATAATTTTTCTAAAATATATTTTAGTTTATTAAAATTTATGACAAAATTTTATCAATTTAACCAACTAACAATAAAAACTGATCTACTTAATTTTGTGTATTATAAAATAATACTGTTATTCTACTAAATTTTTTGAAATTATAAATAATTTTTGAAACTATAAAAATGTATTTTAAAATTAGAGAATTAATGTGGATAAAAAACACATTCCCTTGGCACATATAGATAAGGAAAATACAATTAAATACTCCCAAATTCTACTTTCAATTTTATTTTACTTCCTCTCACAATTTTTATGTTGACATTTTTTTAGAACCTACACGATGAAGATAATTAATCATCAATTGTCAATCTAGAATTAAAAATGAGGAAATAGAAATAAAAAAAAAAAAATACATGTAGTAAAAGAAATGTAGAACTCTATAGAAAAACATTTCCATCCACATTTCAGTTTTCCACAAGAAGAATTTAAAAGTCTTCCACTGACGGTGACTGCACTACAAAATGTGAATACAATACTATTTTTCCTTCTTCTCCCAAGGAAAAATAGTATTGTATTCACATTTTACAATACTATTTTTAGTATTTGGACTAACGCGGATTTATATTAGAACACGCAAGCGTCGGAGTTGGGATTAAAATTGTGTGGCGATCGTTTGACGAATTTTATATGTGAGGCAGAATTGGATCAATATAAAACTGTAATGTTTATATTGAAAATTTTAATAATTGTGTAAATTATGGTAATTCAGTTGAACACAAAGGTTAGATCTTTGCTTAGTGCCCACAAGGAGCCCCCTCACTTTGAGAGGTTGCTCCCACACACTGCCATTGACGAAGCTCGATCTTAGGCCATTCTTTCCAAACTTCATCCATGTAACCAACTGAAGTGTTTATGCGGGCAAATAGATCCTAATCATGGTATATATAACGAGTAGTTATGCTATGCATCCGTATGCACCATGCATGGTGCATACGGATGCAAAAACGACGTCGTTTTATTAAAAACGCGTGTCTCCCCTTAAAAAAAAAAAATCAAGTTCGATTCCCAGCAACAACATTATGTTATTCATTCATTCTGGAATTTTAGTTCATAGATTATGAAATTATAGTTCATTGATTCTGGAATTATAGTTCATCGGTTCTGGAATTGTAGTTCATCGATTCTGAAATTTTAGTTCATAGATTCTGGAATTTTAGTTCATTTATTCAGAAATTTTTAGTTCATAGATTAGATTCTGGAATTTTAGTTCATCGATTATGGAATTATAGTTCATCGATTATGGAATTATAGTTCATCGATTCTAAAATTTTAGTTCATATGTTGTTGCTGGGAATCGAACCTAAATTTTTTTTTAGGGAGAGACGCGCGTTTTTAATAAAACGACGTCGTTTTTGCATCCATATGCACCATGCATGGTGCATACGGATGCACAGTATAATTTGCCATATATAACAATTGATTGTTGTAATGCAAGACTAATACAGCCCATAAAATGATAAAAAGACTTCTCTTTGGAATGTGGAGTGTTGTTTGGGGGGAGAGTGGATCAGAGGGGAAATAAATCCCATCATTACATTCGACCATAACTTAAAGTTGTCATTTTATTTCCAGATTGTAGAACACAATTTTCATCATCTTCTCACCACTTTCCACAAGACTTAAAAGTCTCCACTGCCTGACTCCTCAGCCACGCAATTTGAATTCCATCTTGATTACTATTATTAGAGCATTTTTCAATGGAACTTTTTTTTTACCAACTCTAAAACTCCATTGATTGATATGTTTTTCTACTAATAAGAGGCTGCGATGAAATGGGAGAGAGAGTTAGGATCAGGTGATCACCTTGTTCATATGAGATCGTGAGATCTCATCTCAATCATTCAATTAATTTTAATTAATGGTACTGATTGCATTTAAAGACCCATTTATATTAAGATATAATATTATACTCTCTGAATTGAAATATAATTGATATACAATATTATCCTTATTTAGAGAGATTCCATCAATGGTAGGAATCAAAACTTTAAAAAAAAAAAAAATAAAAAATAAAAAAATAACGTAGGAATCATATTGAGTAGAACTCAACGGTGGACGAACTCCAATTGACTTAAATGGCAGAAGAAAATATCGGTAAGTTTTTTTTTTTCTGTTTTCTATTGGGGGTTTCAGTTTGGGGCATGTGCATTTGATATAGGGTCGTGTGCATAACTGTACGTTTTTAGTATGCATATGGTCGGCCTACCCTAAATGTGTGCAAACACGCAAACATGTGGGTGCATTTTACTAAGCGTCCCCAATGTTGTGGAATAATACTGAGTACTATGCATATTCGTCCATGACAGGGCGTTTGGTTGGAAGGAATGAATTAAGGAGGAAATGAATTGGTATTCGGTGGGAAAAAAATAAGGTGGGAATAAAGTATGAATTACAATTACATTGTTTGGTAAGGAAGAATAATGAAAATGGGAGAAGTGATATAAAGACTAAAATACCCTTATGTAATAATATTAATAATAACATTCAAGGACAAATATGTCATTTCCTTCATTTTCGCTTTTCATTGTATGGATGAATTCATTGAATTGCAATTCATAGGGGAACCTATGAATTGCAATTCAATGAATTGAGGGAATTGCAATTCCCTCTAACCAAACGATGTAGTTTATTATTTCATTGAATTGCAATTCATGCCAACCATACTAATGTGCAAAAGAAACCATAGTATTGTGGAATAATGCACATCACCTATCAAACATATCAATAGTGTATGCACAAACGTGAAACGTGTACATGTGTGTGCATTTTACTAATATTTGAATATATATATATATATATATATATATATATATATATATATATATATATATAGTTAATCAACAATTTGATCCTTCAATTATTAGCAAACTGTCAATGTAGTCCCTCAATTGCTTATTCATCGATTTGGTTCCCGAAAACAATTATTTTTAGTCGATTTAGTCCCTCCTGTCGTCGACTTAATAAGTAATCACCTTAGTCCTCATCAGTTGTCTTCTTCCCCTCACACAGTCGTCACTCGCCACTCCATAGCTAAAGCTTCTTCTTCGATCTGTTTTCTTTCTGAGCTTTCGGCGGTAAAGGACGGTAAGGTAGCACTCAACAACTTCGATAATAAGGCGCAACTCTAGCATTTCTCCAACAAAAAAAAAAAAAATTAGTATATATTAATAGAATATGAGTATAATAAAATAGTATATTAATAGAAAATTTTATGCTATTTAAATTTAGATTTAAATTTTTATTATATTTATCTTAATTTATTGGAGAACTTGAAAAAAAAATTAAGTTATTTTGAATTTGAATATTCAAGTCGAATTGAATATATTTGAATAATGTAGCCGAATCGAATATGAATAAAATTTCAGATTCGAATATTTATCAAATACAAATAGTTCTATTTTCAAAAACAAACAAAAAAATAAAAACAAAAAAAAATAAAAACAAAACAAAACAAAACAAAACAAAACAAAACAAAACAAAACAAAACAAAACAAAAAATAAAAAACAAAAACAAAAACACAAAACAAAAAACAAATACAAATAGTTCTCAAAATAGTCGAATTGGAATTGAATAGTAAGATATTTGACTCGATTCTTTTACAGCCCTAGACACGGGTTTTTTTTAAATAAAATTCATTGATTTAAACTGTTGATCTAAATTTGATTTAAACTGTTGATCTAAATTTGATCAGCAACTCAAATCTCATTGCATGTTTCACCTAGGACCTTCTTCGCACTAAATCTCATCCTAACCGGCTTCCTCCAGGTCCGTCCGGTCTCCCTTGCGTCTCTCCGTATCTGTTGCTCATGGTCGTTTAGCCCAATCAACAGCGCGCTCCAGTTTCTCCCCGGACGCCCGACCGTCTTCACGAGGCCGGCCATCGGGGAGCCCGTCGCCGCTGGAAACCGATGGTCGGGAAGGACAACCGGTCGGAACAGAGTCCTGCTGCTGTCAGGAGGCACGTACCATGTGTACGACTGCATGTTCGCCTTCTCAAGACCCGGTGCATGAACGCCACGTGCCTGCCATGCCGAAAGGCCGGGTGTTGCTCCCTAGGTCTCTTATAAATACTGGATTTATTATCTGAGTGAAGGACTTTTGACCTACTTCAGAAATTGTACTTACGAGATTCCCGGTCGCATTATTCGATCGGTCAACCCTTTATTCTACTGTACAATACTACGGAGGTTTAAACTACATAACATGAATTCAGAACAAATATACTCATTCCACCTTTCAACCGTGCTAGTTGAAGTAAGGTCTGTTGATTAAACGAAGAATTTTGACCAAAGTAGGTTCTGTTGATTTAGCTAATTGAAGAGTAGGTCATGCCAAAAAAAAAAAGTTATTAACAGCAGACGATGACTTGAAAAGGGATTATAGTAAGTCAGCTAGTATATGTGTATCCGGATAAAAGACAATGTCAGGTGAGCTGAAGCCACAAGAGTAAAGAAAAAGAAAATGAAAATTCCTTTGATTAATTTGGCGGAAGAAAAAAGTGCAGCATTTGATTGCTGCTGGTGCTATTGGAATCTGCTGCATGTTCCAACAGTTATCCCAGCCGAAATGCCAGCCAGCCCGAAAACTAAACATATAATAGCCTTATCGAGCTAGGGTTTTAGGATGAGAGGGTATAACCAACCAACCAACCACCTAGTCTAGATCGTTACAATATAATGCCCAACCTAGACTCGGACTCGACTTAGACTCAGACTCAGGAATGATTGAACCAAGGTCCAATTGCACCATTTACATGTCCGTTACTGTGGATCCCGACACCATTTGGTACAATAGATGGGGGAAGTCCGACAGCCATTGTAGGAGGAGCAGCAGGGAACAGTCCATTAGTATGTGGAAGGTTATGAGGGCTTACAAGTGGGCTACCACCGGGGCTTCCTTTACGCTGTTGGATGGTGTGGATTTGCCTCAGCCCTTCTTCGTGAATCCTTGCCAATGTCTCCAACTCCTTCATTGACAAAGCATCCAACCCAGCACCATACAGTGGGGCGTGTCTCGACATTTCTTCTTGAAGAGATGCTTCAAGATGATGAATGTATTGCTGAAACAAGGAGCCACAAAAAAATATGGATTAAGGAGACAGATGGTGCCGGTGTTATTGGGGATGGAGGTTTTACAAGAAACATTGAACTCAATGAAGAATTTAGTAAGATGGTTGCCAATTAATTCTTGAAAATCAAAGCAATAGAAAAGAGAAGAAACCAAATCGAAGTGGGAAAAATAACCTCGCATGCCTGCAATTTGGACTCCATCCCATCAATGTAAGCTTCACATCGAGCAACCTGCTCTTCTTTCTCACGCTTCTCCCCTTCGGTTTGTCCAACAGTTTCTGTCAACCTGCGAACTTCATCCTCCAGTGACTGCCGTATTTCTTCTCGAGTAACATTTTCAGTAGCAAATCGTTTCAATTCTTCATCAAATCTTTTTCTTGCAGCTTCAGCATTCCTCAACCTTTCGGCAAGAGCATTTTTCTCCTTCATTAGTTTCTGGAACATTAAAAGTTTGATAGTTGAGATCAGCTGAGAGAAAGAAATAATAAGTGATAGTACTTTCTCCCTGGATAGGCACACAATTTTCGTCATTATCAATAAGCAGCACAAATTCCGAATAGAGAGTGAACCGACTACCAAAAGCAAAGAAAGGAACTGTGGTGACATACAGCTGAAAACAATAAATGAGTTCAGGAAATAGAAGAAATCATCAATCCCAGGGATAGTAAAAATATTGCTGATTGCTGTTTAAAATTCATGATAGTAAAGGCAATGAAGTTTTGTGGCAATGCAAGCAATATTCTTAAGCTATAACAAGAATTAATTCCACTGTTAGGTCACTTCCACATTTGATCTCCGAATATTAATTTTGCCACATTTGGTACATGACTTTCAGACAATATCTTCTATTAAAAAAATAGTTAGAATGTGTCACATTTTCAGTTCAGAACCATACTGGCTTGAACACCTTAACATTTTTGGGAAGAAAACATGTGATTTTGAACTGGAAATATAACGCATTCCACCTGTTTCCTATCAGAGGTTTGGACAGCAGGACCAAATGTGGCAAAAAAAAAAAAAAGTCAAGTACCAAATGTGACAATTAATACTTGGGGACCAAATGTGGAAATAATTCCTATAACAATTTATGCCAAAAATAATTATCATACCTTCTGTTCATCTCGCTTTCGAGACTTCAGTTGGGAAAGCTGAACCTCCGCATCATGCAAACGATCTTGTAAAGCCCTTTTCTCAGCAGTGAGCTTTGCAATTTCTTCATCTCTTTCAGAGCGGATCCATTCAAGTTGATTCTCAATATCTTGTATCTGCTCTGTAAGCTCCTTTCTTTCCCGAGCAAAACGATCCATCTCAGCCTTCATTTCAGACTGCAATTCAATGATGTTAGTGTAAATTTATAGAGTTACCTAAGCATCAACCAAATTTAAGACATGCCTCCCTGAGACACACACAAACATAAAGACAGAGAGACCTTAAGACGGTTATTAGTAGCCTCAGATTCGTTAAGCTTTTGGGAAATAACAGCTTTCTCTTTAGCCATATTGGAGATCTCTGTTTTTCTTTCCTCACGATTGCGGAGAATTTCATCTTCACTAGCACATAACTGATGCCAAAGTGCTGCTCGATCAACATTTGCGAGTTCAGCAACCTCCCTCATCATACTAAGAACTGGTCTAACAATTTCTTGCTCCTCACATACTAAAGTTGCCAAAATATCTAAATCTAAATCTACTTCACGAGCACTATCTGTTGTACTGGTAGCACGATCAACAAGTCTCTTGAGGATCCTCAATCGGTAAGACTCATCAGCATACCATTTGAACAATATAGTGTAAAGCATTTTCACAAATCCTTTCACGTGCGGGTCTCTGGAAAGTGCAAGTGTCTCAGCAAGACTAAGAATTGAAGTAAAATCATCTTGTTGGGCCCTCAGTTGCTCAATGGCTTCCCCTTCCACAACCACATCAGCATGCTGAAAATTTCCAGCAACATATTGAGAGGTCAAATTTATTCTCCGAGCAAGACGCCTTTCCAAGACCATGGCTACAGATTGAGCCACTACGGCACCTCGAGCAACAGCTCTCTCAAAAGTTTGGGATGCATCAACAGCAAGGCAAGGGATAGATAACATCTCAATCAGAATGTAAATGTCAGAAACATGATCACCAGACCGGAAAGGGTGCTCATCCACAGGTTCAGGTCTTTCAGTAGTATGACAGTTTTCACCAAATAGGAAAATTCCACAAGGAACTGCTGAACAGTTCTCACTGAAACCATTATCACAATCGATATCTCTAAGAATAGCTTCAGCAATATCAGCGCAGCTACCAACTGTCCGGCTCAAATAATCAAGAACACATGGGGAGACTTCTGTGCCCAAATTTTTTAGCCTAGTCCGGATTGCTCGGACCTAAAGCAAATAAGAAAAATAAATTACACTGGTAAAAAGGGATAAATATAACATATTAGAAATACAGATGCAATATCTTATGCATACTGCTTCCGCAAGATGTTGGCAATGAATTGCAGCCTTGAATATGAAGTCCACTGTTGCTGCGAGAGGCTCATCGTTGCAATCTGTCAAAAGATCAAATGACTGGAAAAGAACACGTTCCCACACATCACTACTACATTCCAACTGACTAAGTGCATTAAAAACCTGTGAAATAAAAAATAAGCATTACAAGAGAATGATATAAATCATCAAACTTGAGGCAGTTAACTTCCCTCTCCAATGCATTATACATGAAAGATTCTAAAGGGAAATTCTAGAATTCCAAAAGCAAAAATTCCAGTGCATCTTACTGGCACTCGCAGTGCAGGCTCTGCATCCGGCTTTTGAAGTCGTTCTAAAAGAGCACACGCAGCCAGTGGATGTTCTGAATGCTCAACCAATTTTGGTACCAAAGCAACAAGGTCTGGCTGTAGATGCTTTGGTGCTTTATCAAGTACAAGCGCAATCTTTTGTGCAGACTGCGGCCTCCTCCTTGGTTCAGGGCAACCCTGTGGAACAGCTCCATCAAGTGCTCTCAAGGAGTTCACAATCAATCCAAGAAGCTCTTCGGACTGCTCTGGCCACTTCGTCTGAAGTCACAACTTCATTGAATGATCTATACCAACAACATTAAGCACAAAAGCATAAACATAGAGATGATATAACAATTATACCTTAGAACGAAGGGAAGGATTTTCCAACGAACCACCAGCAGATGTTTCAGGTGGACAAATAGGTTGTCCAGGAAATGCTTTATCTTGTGTATCATTGCCACCAATATCCGAACTTTGAACAGCGGATAAACTTGTACCTTCATCCATGACTGAATCAAGTCTATCATGGACAGGAATCTGCATTGATTCATTGGCTCCATTGGCCCTATCATTTTCTAAAGGACTAGTAGTACCATTGGGATCACTACCCTCTGGAAAAGGTTTGGAACTCCCTTCTAAGGAATCACCAACTGGACAGCCTTCTGAAGGTTGACAACACTCCACCATTATGTCCAAAAGCAAATCAATGATCGCCTGCTGCAAAACTTTTACTCCCATCAGCAAGTTCATTAAGCTGGGAGAAGATTCATCATTCTTACTGAGTTTCTTCCCATCATTACATCCAGATATTTTAGTAGGAAGGAGTAACCGCTTCACTTTAGCAGGATCATCAAGATATACACGAAGTCCAGTCAAGAAACCAGCAATAGCACCAGCGTCCATGAGAAGTTTTTCTCTCAAAGTAACCTGTGGCTGTGAAGGATTATCTCCATAAGTGAGATGAAACCCTGCTCTGGAAAGAAGATTCCTGAAGATGTCTTCCTCATCTCCACTTATTCCTTCACTGTCTTCTGAATCAATGAGCTCATCAGGGTCAGTTGTCAGAGCATCCTGATCATCCTCAGAAGCTAATACCTAGCAAAGCAGGAACGAATTTCAATACAGAATCCAAATTTGAAGTATGAGAAAGTCAGAAACCAATGTTCCATGAGAACATCAAACTGCAGAAGTAACGATTGGATAAAAGTCAAATCCATAGAGATATGAAATTCACTGATCAAGAACCAAGCTAGTATCAAAGGATAGGTAAGAGTATTAAATAACCATTTTTTTTTAAATTGCCATTATCTTAATTCATTCATCTCCCAATCTCCCACAAGAATTGGATTGCATTAGTTGCATGTCAATAGAATATTAAATAAGTCTTGCATGACGGGAGTTGCATGGAATTAATCTTGCACATAGGAACTAGTTTATAATGCAATAGTAAATGTAAGTGGTTGCAGTGATCTTAAAAGACACTAGACAGACATCTTAGTGGTATCTATTACATATTGTTTAGTGGGAGTTTGGCATTGTTTGGTAAATGGCGTTTTGGGTTAGCGGTTAGCGTTTTGACCACTTTGGCATTTTGACTTGGTCATAAAAGCTAAAATACATGCTTGGTAAACAGTTTCTCCTATTAGCAGTTTGCCTCAAACTGCCAATTTTGGAAATGCTGCAATTTGCAGCATTTCCAATCATCATTTGGGAAAAATGCTACTATATTCCCATATTTCCCTTTGGGCATTAAATCCAATCACTCTCCCAAAGGAGAGAGTGATGCTTGAACTCCCAAACATTGGAGAAGAATGCTGTGCGTATCAGCACAGCTACAAAAGAGGAGTATGAGGCTCCCCTTATTGGGGAGCCTCATGCTCCATTTCTTTAAAACCGAGTGATGTGGGACGCCAAGTTGCCCACATTGCCCAGTATTTTTTTTCCTTTTCTTTCTTTATTTTTAATTTTTATTTTTATAATTATATTATGTTAATAATTTTATAAATACTAATAATAAAGTATCATTTAAAAATAATTAGATAACACATTATATAATTAATAATTAACAATTATTTTTATTTGGGACATAATTAACCGCTAATCATAACAACTAATTTTACCAAACATATCTCTATAAACCACTAAAACAATCCGTTGGTCAAGACGGCTAACACAAATAGACAATCAGCTAACCATTAATTGCCCAACAAGGCCTTTAAGTTGCTGTTTTCAGAGTTAGTGTTTCATGGCATTGGGTGTTGGACTTCACCTATAAAAAGGCAGTCATGTGAATCTTTTATCCTTTGTCTGTCCACTTACCAAAAGCAAGCCCCCTGACCATATTTCACTATTGAAGTACCAATAATCCACCTCTAAGGGTCTAAACTCTAAACACTATCTATGTCTAAGCAAGTAGCAGATGTGACTTGTGAGACCCAACTTTAGACACCCAATGCAACTCCTAATTTTCCAGACACAGCTAGAAGCTTGTTTTTAAGAATTATTTCCCTTGGTGTTTTCTGCAGTAGCATCTGATATACTATTATTTTAGAAATTACAACTGCACCCCCTAAAGGTAATGTCAATTCTAAAAATTTGTCCATTGTTTCCCTTGCTAAAGTATTAACATTTCTAACCCTGAAGGAAGAGAAGAGTGTTAATGGAATTTCATTTTGGCCCCATTCAATCTTTTTTGTACTTTGGACTTTAGTGAAAGCATTAGCTAAAGTTCAGAGGATACAGGCATTATAATAACCAGAAACCTTAGTGTGTTGGGGTGAAACTATCCCTATTTTTTTTAACCTTGTAATACTTATATTTTATCCCAGCTTACATTTTATTGAGCCAACGCCCAACACTTGTTGCACATAAGTATACCTTAAACTGTCTTTTATTAAGCCAACAATTCACAGTGTATTTTAATATAATATAATTGCAACCCATCTAATCTAGTAAAATGGGACAAAAGTTTCAAGTGCCATTGACTGATTGTATAATGAAATCTGGTTAACATTTGATTATAGAAAGGAACTTTGTGAAGTAATAGATTAACTTTCCACAACAATATTAATTTTATTTCATGAAATCTCCTTGCTCGCTAGCTTATGACGTTACATATTTATATCTTCAAAGATCCCAATGGTTGGTTATATATAAATTCATCCTACACCGCAGCAATGCGATTCAGCCCAGTAGCCCACCATCAAGTCCCCCTCAACTTCAAACTTGACAGAGCAACCCTTTCTAGTTTCAACCGCTAGATAATGTATAAAAGAGAATTATGCCCACACCTACCTCCAAACCTATTTCCTATCTTCTTTAGATAATCAATCTTCATCAGCAGTTTAGCACCTAATGACAATATACATATTCAGCCAAAGGCACAAAACATACAAAAAATGGTGGAATTGCAGCATTATACCATGATCAATAAATCCAAATTGTTTCTCCCCTATTTTGTCTAATTGCCTATCTCCAGTGGACTGCATATACTGATATACATAGAAAACCAGGACCACTCCCCTTAATCGTATAGGCTTTTCTTTACATCAAATGAGAAGCCATGCTTCCATAAGTTGCTCACAGTAAATGAATTCCACATTCCTAACTACTCCTAAGCAGGCAGAGGCCTGCATAAAAAGCTAAAGCACTGAAGGAGGGTACAGCTGTCCCACATCAGTAATGATAATTACAAATAATATAGAATTAAATAGAGAATCATTACAAGCTCCCTTATTTAGAATTACTTTTGATGGGAAAATTTGAACTCATTTTTCAGTATATTGATTATTGTATCAATTTGGAAAAGGAGAAAAACACTGAAAGTTGGGGGACATTAAGTATAGTTTTAGAATGACAAAAGTACCACCACCTCGACAATAAAAGTAATAAAGTTTTTTAAGGTATGAGTATATTATCAAAAGAATAGCAATAGCATCAACCATATTTAGGTTCAAGAGGTTTCTTAAGTGATTTATCAGCTTTATAAGTGCTACTCACATATCACAATTAAATCAGAAACAAAGCTAACACTTAAAATGTTCCACCACACACACTATTCCAAACAGGCAGACTAAAAACCCAAAAGGACTCAAACTTCATCAGCCCCAACTCACACTGCTTACTGAAAGAAAGTAGGATAGGGTGGTTGACTAGTATACTTGACAATTTTATAGCAACACATGAAAAGGACATCAGTTAAGGTATATAGAATCTTCACAACTACCCATTTGCACACATAGAGAAGAATAATTCTTTACAGCCATTACACAACATGGAGAGAAGCATATGATACAAGAAAAAAACAAAACACACATTTGATAAATGGCTGAATCACTAACCTCCAGGTCAGAAAACTCAAACCAAGGGCAGCAGTCCAAGATTTCACAAACAAAGATAACTGTATCACGTACAAGAAATCCTGCATCTGCTTCCAACATATCCGACACCTTCATGAATTGAAGTACAGAATTATTCCATGTTTTAGTGCAGATTGAAGACTCCTTCCATACAGTTTTAGAAGGATTTTTCTGGTTCAGAATAGCCATCCTGTATCTAACCCAAAAATTCTTCTCAAGATCACTACCAGACTGATCACTCTCCAAATATATACATATAGTGTCAAAGGATTCATAAACACCTGTAGTATAGAAAAATGCTAGCATCAATCATGGAACACCAACGTAAAAGTATATATTCAAGTATGACAAGAAAATGGTAACTCACCAATTCGGAGCTCACATCCACCTGCCTGAAAGAATTTGCTAAATATTTTTCTTGTTTCCATTATCTCCTTGAAAGACAAAAAGTTTTCCACCTTCCATGTAAATGAACTCCTTTTCCCAACCCTGTCCAATTGGGAACCAGTGACTCCTGACTCATCATCCTGATCTGTGAGGTCCTGCATTATAGATGTCTCCTTCAAAATAAGGACTTCAGCAGAAAATACAACAGTGTCTTGAACAAGGAACCCAGAATCTTGATCAAAAAGACTAGTAAGGGTCACAAATTCGCGCCAACCCCAGTCCTTAGCTGCTTTAGAGTAGCGATTCTGAGATTCCTTGGTGACAGACTTCTCCTCTATCCTTTGGTTCACAACAGACAACCGATGGCTCACAAAACAACTCCAATCATTATTCGTATTTCGTGAATCTGTGACTTCAAGAAATACTGAAAGGTGGCAAGGTGGCTGAGCTTGCCCTGGTATAATAAACAATAAGCATGACTATATGTTCAGGGGGAGAAGCATAATTAAAACAAAACCCAACAGATCTTCATCACAACCCCACAAGGAAAAAGAAAAACTCAGCTGAAACAATAAATAAATAAATAAATACTAACACTATTGAATGAGTTATGCATCTAACAGTACGAAACTTGTGGCGCTTGGCAATAAATGTATCCATGACATAACGAATGCACAACTGAGCACTTTAATAATCGGCCAACTTTAGGCAAGTCAGAGCAAGTCTGCAGAGATCCAGCATCGTTCAGATTTCAGAATCTATGGTAGGAAAATGTACAAAACTAAACCTTGTTTTCAAAGAGATTTGACCAAATGATCTGTTGAATATTAGGAAACCTTTATTGAATATTAGGAGACTCCTAGTAGGAGTAGGCTTAGTTTCCTATTCCTATTAGGATTGATTTAGTATATATAGAGGTACATAGAAGTATAGTGCACACAGAGAGACATAATCTATTGTAATCTTTCATTATAATATACTCTTTCTATTCTTCTTCTTCTTTGGTTTCTCACATATTTTGCTTCCGCCTAACTGGCGGGTGGTTGTTATTCTCCACCCGCCAGGCCTTTCAATCCCTCAATTTCAACATGATCAATTACGAGCAAATGGGCACTACAACAAGCCCAACCCACACACTAGCATTACCAAGCACCTGAGGACTTGACCAATTCTCCATACCTATCTTAAATTTAAAACTGTACAAGTATACCAAGAAGCTGGTGTTGCTGAACCTTATTTCAGAAATGTAATGACATACTGCACAAACAGAGCTTTTCTCAGTTTTATATACTTGTGAAACATTGAGTTCTAATAACCTTATGTGGAAAAAAAAAATGATCCACAAATGCCTGACTAATGCATACAAAATACATAACTAAAAATAGGCATAAATAATATGGGAAAACAGAACTAGAACAGTGGGAATACAAAGATTTAATCAAAAGTATTGTTACATACCTCTGGGGTAAACAATAAGCCGGCAATCCCTATTTCCAATTTGAAATCTCCTGCTTTTTATGCAGAGCCCTGTAATCTTCCTCTTTTTCAAAAGATCCTTCAACCTTGTGAAGTTCTCAATCCTCCATGTGAACTTTCCCAGGTGCCCATCAGATTTCCGAGCACTATTCCCTATTCTTGCTCCAATCACTCCCCCATTTTTTGAAAAGCTACTTAGCTCCTTAATTACGTGGAACGAGGTGCTAAAAACAGCAGTGTCATCCACTAGATAACCTGACTCTGAACCCACAAAATCAGACATTTTCATGTAATCATTCCATCCCAAGCTAGTGTTATCCCCACTCTTATTATCAGCGGCAAACCTCCCATACGAGTCTCTGTGCACGTGATTCATACCAGGCTTCTGGTTAAGCACAGACATCCTAAACAAACACCAACAACTCCTATCTGAGATCAATGTCTTCTCAGTATCTTTACTCTCTAAACACATTGACAAATACTCTACCCCATTCACCGAGCTCTGATACACACTAATCCTCAAATTGCACTCCCCAGCTGGGAAAACTGGACTCATGATTTTTTGAGTTTTGATCATTTCCTTAAATAAGCTAAAATTATGCACCTTCCAAGTAAACTTCCCACTCAAAACATCCCCAGCGGGTCCAGTAACCACCACATTGGACGAGGAACTAGACTGCAATTCATTGTTATCACGAGAAAAACTAACAGATTCATGCAGAATCAGTATATCAGCAGTTACAAGGAGGCAATCATTGCTAAATAGAAACCCTAACTTAGGGTCTAGGATAGAGTTTGAGGGTGTGAAATCGCACCAACCATGGGATTTCTTTTTGGAGGAGAACCTATGCCAGGAGTCTCGATGGATGGACTTGGAGGCATCGCTGGGGTTCTCGATGGCGAGGCGATAGCTGGCGAAGCAGTCCCACTTGGCCGACGTCGTATTGCGAGGGTCCATAATCTGAAGGTAGATAGAGATGTACCCTGGCAACGCCTGAGAGTCACCCTTAGGGTAAACTAACAGACGACAATCATAGCCGCCGACCTCAAAATACTTGCTCCACAGTGCTCGCCCCTTGATTCTCGGGAAATTCGCGATGGCCCATTTGCACACCGCCGCGTACTCCCCCCGCCTCTCCACGGTCACAGATTCCGACGCGGCCGTGGTCACCGATACCGCGTCCCTGGACGCCGCCGCCGCAACATCCTCGGCAGCCGCCATAGGTTTCTCCGACGTCGAGGATGACGACGATGCCGCCGCCGCGGCGGAGGACGACGACGTCGCCGATGAGGGAGGCTGCACGGGCGTCTGCGATTGGTACGCCGATGAAGAAGACACCGCCGTTTCCGCGGCGGAAGCTGATAGGTTCTGGTGATGATGGTGTTTCATTTCTCCCGTTTTTCGTTATCGAAATTTATTCTTTCTTTCTTCAATTTGTCCGTTCCTCTCCTGCGCGTATATACGTATGTGTGTGTATATCAATTTTGTTGTTGATGGAGTGAAACAATGGAGATGGAGAGGTGGGAGTGGGGGTTGGGTAGTGGGTAGGGGGGTGATTGCGTTGTATCTATTGTGTATGTATGTATGGAGAGAGCCTGAGAAGAGAGGTGAGGTGAGAGGGTAAGGAGCGAGCGAGCAAGCATAGCATTCCACTCTAGGGAGAGGGATTTGGAAATGAGGGTGCACCACAGTTAAGGTGGTCACGCCCTTACTATTTTCGCTTTTTTCATTTTTTTCTTTTGTCTGTTCATTTTTCGCGTTTTTATGTGTTTCATTCCTGCTCACTTGATTTTCTTTCCATTTTTTTTTCTTTATTTCCTTTTTTGACAAAAAAAGTAGTAACCTTACTCTTATGTTATATTTGTTCTAACTAATTTTTTTTAAATACTCATAATTCTTTATAAGGTCCGTTAAAATTCGATCATGTGACCATCCATTTGAAATTGGTAACTTTATATTAATATTTTAATTACTTTCTTTACAAGGTCTGATTATTCTTCTCAGAAAAAAAATAACTATGCTTTTAAATATAGTATTTATATTTTTTTTAAAATACTACTACGTGCTCCATGAAACAGTGGATGAAATTTCCGTCTAAACGTCTATGAGTATGATTGAAAATATAAATTCATTTTTTGAAATGATTAAGATAGTTTTCGACTACTAAATGACATAAATTTTATAGATTGAAGCATTACTAATGACGCTTGATTTCCCAACTATATGATTAGTCAGTAAATTAGCTTTGAATACAAAGATTGAATAGCAAGAAATGTTAAGGAAGGTAAAATAATGTTATGATTATGAAAGTGATCGAGAGTGTTTTTTACAAAACCATTGAAAGAAACAATTTAAAATGTGGTTAGATGTCATGAAATACGAGCTAAAATCCATGGATGGTAACAAAGTCTAGAACCTTGTTGAATTACCTGAATACACCAAGCTTTCTCGTGAATCTATACTACTCTAAGCTCTAAGAAATGTCTTTTACTGCACAAGCTGGCAAACTCATTAGGTCCATCCATGTGCCTTCGAATCCTTAACCAACTACTCATATCACTTTTTTTACTCAACCTATATAAATATGTTGGCCAAGGATGATACGGTATCTCCACATTTGTCATGCTGCCTTACTGGCTAGTCTCTTCTTTACTTATCAACTTTGCTAGTTCCCTTTATGTTTGTCATACGTGACCCTAAATCTTCCCCTATGTGAAAACTACTTATCTTTAGCCTATGTTCTTTGTCTTGAGTAAAGTTTTCTAACATTTTTTACAATTGACAAAGGATATGCCATGAATTATGGCCCCTTGGTTGTATTTTGAGACTAAATCCTCCAAACTTCGTATCTTGAAGATCCAATCTCCATTCTCCAAGCCCTTAAGCAATTCTTCAAGGTTATGGAGAGATCAACCATCGTTTCCTCATGAGGTTGGGTAGGTGGGAGCACTACTCGGGGTAGGAACTAATCCTATCTTGGTCACCATCCCTTCTCATCTAAACTCTACCATGTGACCACCTCAATTTGCAACACCCAACAAAGCCAAAAGAAGTTGCATAGCCATTTTGAAACCATGATCTCCTAGGATACCAAAATTGCCTTTTCTTTTTCTAACGTTGTGCACCCTCGAGACTTAATCGTATCTCCCCCATCCCATCCATAGGTACACAACCCCATATAGGCAAATTGCATCAGAACCACCTCCCTCCCCCCCCCCCCCCCCCCCAACTAAGTGTGTTAATGAAAGTGAGCAATAATGGTTTCCCTTCCTTTCCCTTAGAGAAATTTAGAAGAAGGGTAATATTCTAGGTAAATCTCGAGCAATAGTCTAAGTAACGATTCCCTTTTATACTTGATTTATAGAGTAAATAATATATATATTTTTTTTATTTGCCTTGCGTGATGCATATGTGTTGCTATATGAATCATTATTTCCATAATGAGTTCCCTAATCCCCCATTGACTAGTATTCCATTTTCTTGTTACCTACTTTAGGGGTTTGACCCCAAGCCTAAGCTTGGTGAAGATGCTTTGGGTTACCCAACGCACTTATTTACCTCATTTTATATGTGTTGAGCCAATTTTTACTCCTTTTGCACCTTCAATGGTTCTCTTTATAATACTCAAAAGAAAATGTTATTACTATCTAATGGCTAATTCCAGGGTAATTGTTAGCTCGAGTAACACATCCCTCGAGCATCCACTCCTTATTTTCTTATATAAGGCTTATTTAAAACACTTTTGAATCCTCTACACATAGTATAAACACTACTCTCAAGTCCTTACAATTCTCTTGTGTGATACGGAGTACATTATACTCCTTCATGCTTCTTATTGGGCTCCATATTTTCCAAAAATACCTCATCCTTTTCCTTGTATTTCTTCTTCTCCCTCCTCTATTCATAAGTGATACAAATAGTCAAAATCCGTCTCTTAATTACTAAAAGCTACGAAGTTGTTTCATATTCGTCTTCTCCTTCCTATTTAATTTCCTTGGCCTATATCTGAGTACCCTTTATGGACTCTCCTCCTTATTATATATATGTCTAATGTTCCCCCTTCTCCCCTTATCTTCCTTTAATCCTAATATTCCCTTATTCATTTAACCCTAATCATCTTCCCTGCAAATCAAAGGGAAAACAACTCTTATTTACTCCGATAGAACCCACATACTATGACTTGAACCCAACTACAACCCAAACTATCTATCGTTAGATAATCAACTTCTATTTGATAAGGTCGATGAACTCTTGGGGAAAGGTGTCAAATTTGTAGCCACTAATCCCTATTTTTTGATTATGGATCGTTGTTTCGCTAATGAGACTACTAGTAAAGATAAAATGTTTAGTTTTAATTTTTTTTATCTTATTTCTATTATTGGGCACAATTTCAAATAATGGTTAATGTTCTTAAGCCCATTTTACCTTTTAATGCTAGCATATTCCAAATTCTATGTCATCAAAATTGGTTTGGAAAAAAAAAAACAAACAAACAAAAGAAAAAAACAAAAAAAACTAGCTCTATGTTGTCATTTCTTTGCTTAATCCTTCATAGAAATCAAATTAGAGAACTTCGAAATAGAAATTTTGTAGAAAATATAAAGAATTGTTAGGAAAAATTAGTCTTTTGATCCTCCAATTTATTATACATACAAAGAAGGTCGAAGCATTATGATGGAGATATTTGAACTGACCCAAGATAAATAGAAAACCCAAGCCTAACGAAAGAAATCTGGAGGCCCAAGGCAGGGAACACAGATGAGGCTACCCGAGTGGCACCCGATGCCCGACCACCGCAGCCGACTTAAGGCAATCGCCATTCTTCCTTAGAGCCTGTCTCCGATGCGAAGATAGCCGAATTTGGCCCAACCCCATGGCCTACCATCTAGCTTTGACTTGGTCTTGTGGCTCACAATGGAATTAGCTAAACCAGTTGGAACCTTCTTATATAAATTGACATTGCTTAGTTATTACAAATCATGTTATATTCTTACAACACTCTTGTAATGTTATTACATTAATCCATTCAATATTACCACTAATCTTATCATTTTCCATTTTACCCTTTATATTTTATGCAAGCTTATTGATCCATGCATACCCCGAGTCAATTAGTTCCATCATTAGTGTTTTCATTAAGAGTTTGACGTCCAAGCTCGAGTGTGCTTTCCGTTTTTCGGTCCACAACCATCCCAATCGACAATGGCAAGGTTTCATTCTCGCAACACCCACGATTCTTGCAACACTAACCTCACCCTGGTCGATAATAACTTAAACGTGACCGCGAGCTGGCAAATTGTGCTAGTATGCCTGTGGAGGGGAGGACCTAAGGGATCGTATGACCAATCAACAGGGTAGAAAAATGGCCCCGGCACCCATGTTCCGCCAGCGCCTAGGGTTTCAAGCGTCCAAGCCAGCATGATCGTCATCCAGCAAGTTGTGGTTGTCCTTACCAACCTTATAGCGATGATCTAGGAGTCGATACTACTCTACCAAGGACGAATCACTGTAGGGGTTCTGGAGGGAGCAACCTATTTGCGACCCAAGGTGACACCGACCCCACCACCTACCAACAATAGACACACGAACTGGTTTTGAGCCGATGCATAGGCCAATTCACCTAGAAGGTAAGTATGGCAAGGTGTCGGGGATATGAGCTGGGGGCACCAAGGGCGTACAACTGAACATCTGACATAGGTAGGGTCCGCCTTGGACCAGTTGGGTACCCAGGTGTAGGCCTAAGATCGCTTGGGGCCACAATCCAATGACGTTAACCCCATCACAAGGTGAATCCTCAATGAGGTAATTGGGTTGGGTGCCCTGAGCCTCGGATCACCGCGGGCACATAGAGAGATCTGACAAAACTAATGGGCAGGCCCAGGCTTATATAATGACGAGGTAGGGGAATTGCAAAGGAGGCTGGAAGAGCTCTAAAGGAATATGGACGCACGGGATGGCTCCCTAGAACTGTGAGACATTTTATCCACCCATTTCACCCAAGCTATTATGGCAACTCTGTTACCCCACGAATTTCGATTCCCAATCATAAATGCGTACAATAGATCGTTCGACCCCAAAGCCCACGTCACCTGGTACCGAGCTGCCATGATGATGACCGGGGCGAGCAATGATGAGTGCCAAATATACCTTAGTTTTTGTGGGGTGTTTTAGTTGTTTTTATTACCTTGTGTGAGTCCTTTTGGTTGAATTGTGTGCATAATTGCTTTATTTTCATATAAGTTGAATTTGAGGACTAACATTTGAACACTTGTAAGGCATTTGAGTGATTTTAAGACATTTGGAGGCAATCAAAGGACAAAGTGAGGAAAAGCATGAAGTCTGGGACTGTACGAGTAGTTGTACATTTGTACACATGGAGGCCGACAGTTGCACGAAGGGGGCACAATCGTGGTAGCTTCCAAGTAAAATGGAGGCGTGCACGAACCCGTGCATGATCATGCAGGGTTTGTGATGGTCTCGGATTCGCGACTATAAAAGGAGATTGGCGGGATTGTTTAGGGGTGGGGGGTAGGTGGGGCATCACATTCTCTTAGATTCCATTCCATTAGTTTAGATTTACTTTCTCTCACTTCTAGACCAAGTTCCAAACTCTCTCCAATTGAGAGAGAAGATTCTAGGGTTCAAGAGGAATTGACAACTCTTCTTCAATCTTTGATCTTCTTCTTGCTTGATTGGACTCATCTTATGGTTTGATTGTGAATTGCATTTGAGCTAAGTATAATTCCTGCATTTTTCTCTTTAATTTCATCATCCATCTCCATTGTTATGCTCAATTGTTGTTGCCTTTCAATCTAGACCATGATTGGCTAAAATTACCTTGTGAATTGGATTATATTCTCTTATGATTGTGTATGAATTGATCAAGGTAGAATTGACTATGTGTTGATTTCTTGTTGAAAGTGGAATTTGTATCGACTCTTGTATGAGGGATGTGCACATCATGCAAGATGCTTAGGGATAAGTATGCTTACAAAATATTGAGGTATATTCTAGTCTTCTTCCACTTGCAATTCCCGCCTTAGATTCGAGATGGCAAAGTCTGGAATGAGGTGTAAACAAGGTGTTTGATGAAATGTTCCATAGGTGTAACATTGTCACTTGGGTGCTCTACTACACCATGATAGTCCACGAAGACCGAGAATGACCTTGGCAATGGTAGTCACCTCACATAGACCACAATTCATCACATAACTTCAATTCTCACCAAGACCTTTTCATTGCATATGATCAAGGGAATGCCAATCCAATTCACCTCATATTACATTTTTTACTTTAGTTTACATTAAATTTCACTCTCCACTCTATTCTTTGCTCTTGTTACCATCATTTTGCCTAACTTTCTATCACAAATGTGTGTTTGTTGAGAACGACATCCGGGGGAATCTTCATTCTCCACCATACTTTCCATCCATCGATAAACTCACAACTCGTCAAGCAACATGATAATGTGTCTAGGTTTTCTGACAACCCTTGAAATATATGCCCAAGATTGGTTTGGATTGCTCCCGGAGGGATCAATCACCACTTCTGCCGACCTCAAAAAGAATTTCATCTTGTACTTCACCGGGAACATTCAGAAGAAGAAACATTTCGCCTATATCTGTTCCATAAGGCAAAAAGGCTCTATGCATTTAGCTAAATTCTTGGCCTGATGGAAGAAGGAGGTAACTACTATCCAAGGTTTCAAGTGTAAGCCCACGATCTCAATCTTCACCAATGCCCTAAGGTCAGGCTCATTCCACAACGAATTAAACCAATACCCACCAAAATCATACTCCGAGTTGATGGACCCGATAGTCAGGTATGTGGATTCAAAGGAGACAAAGAAGTAGAAGAATGAAGAAGTCGGAGGGACAGGGTGCCCCAAGCCCTAATTGAGTCGTACCCACGGCTACCCTAAAGGGACCCAAGACTCACACCCCCCCCCCCCCTCCGCTACTTGACACCGTTGATGTAGCCCGTGAGTACCATCCTAAACTACACAGAGGAGATGGGGATTGTAGAGTACTCGGGGGAATGCTTAGGGATTTCAACCTTTATTGTTAATATATAAATCATTTCCCTTCTTCCTTCAGACATGGAGACGAAAAAGGGTCTTTCTTCGAATCTTCTTTGTCTCCAGATCTAGAGACGAAGATGATGCGATCATCGGGCTGGAGACGGAGTTTGGAAACCTTGAGTTCTCGTTCGGTCCTCGAGCTTTTCCACGTCTCTAGTAGAACGGAGCTGGAATTGTCTCGGTTGGTTTGTATTATGGTTCTGTTAGATGGGTTTGGATTGTGTTGTGGGAAGGGTTATGGTGTTTTCTAAGATTGGAATTCGCCCACACCTGGTTTGAAGGTGATACGACGAAGGAGACGCCACAAGGAAGAAATCAGTCCTTGATAAGTCGGAAAGTCTTGAAGAACTCAAGAGAGAAGGCAAGGCACAAGTAGTGCTCTTGTTTGCTATTTCTCCAAAATATGATTTGCTGCTTTACAAAGAGATTATGAGTGTTATATATAGCTCCCTAGCATGCCTCTTGCCTAAAGACTAGGACATGGATAGTTTGAATTCAAACTCAGCATTAAAGTCTAACTAAAACAAATAACTAGACTACTTATTACAAAAGAAATAATATGCTACTCATTATTTGAAGACTAATGGATAGTCCAATGAGTTTATTTACTACCCATATAATCAGCCTAGCCCAATTAAATTAATCGCCCTCCAATTAGATTAACTGGTCGCTCCTTGTCCTCATCAAATTGATCCATATCCCATTGAGCGCTAATCAACCCTCCAACGGCATCTTGTAATTGTTTAGCCTTTGCCCTTGTTATTGGACCATCTACTAGGACTCGTAATGGATCCTTGTTGTCCTCAACATCAAATGATACGGATCCCCGGGGGACGAATTCGAGAATCAATACTCTAAAGAATCTGAAGTTGGCCCGATCTTTTCCTCACAAAAACAGCAGCAACAAGAACTAAGGTTTGGGGTACAGGAGATGATATTTGGCTGATGTAGGGGGCTGGTTAAGGGATTATTTTTGGTGTTTTTAATAAGGATATATCCACCACACTTGGTCTTAGGTGATAAGGAATGAACAACACCACAAGATTGGTATTATCTTGATGAGACTAAAAGAACACCTCTCAAATCACATGAGAGACAATAAAGAATGTCTTAGCATTTCTTTCATTCATTTAACTTCATAAACTATCTCAAAAACAACATCAAAATTAGGCAAAGCAAGAACATGTGCCTTACACAATCTTTCTTTTAACTCATTAAAGGCATTCTCTTGCTTTTCACCCCACACAAAGCCAACGTTCTTTTTAATCACCTCAGTTAGCGGTGCAGCAATTGAGCTGAAGTCTTTCACAAAATGGCGATAAAAACTCGCTAATCCGTGAAAGCTTCTTACCTCGCTAACCGTCTTGGGTGTAGGCCATTGCTGGATAGCCTCAATTTTAGCAGTATCAGCCTCAATCCCGTTGGCATTGACAATATAGCCAAGGAAATGTACCGACAAAGTGCAAAACTCACATTTTTTTAGATTAGCATACAATTTATATTTCCTCAAAGCAGAAAACACTTCTCTAAGATGTCTAACATGCTCATTAAGACTCTTGCTATAAATAAGTATGTCATCAAAATAAACAACACTTTTTCCCAATGAAATCTCGTAAAACCTCGTTCATGAGTCTCATAAAGGTACTAGGTGCATTAATAAGGCCGAACGACATAACAAGCCATTCATATAGACCTTGTTTAGTCTTGAAGGTTGTTTTCCATTTGTCCCCTTCCTTAATTCTTATTTGATGATACCCAGAACGCAAATCAATCTTAGAAAAATAACAAGCATCAAATAATTCATCAAGCATGTCATCTAACGGGGTATAGGGAAACGATATTTAACAATTATTTTGTTAATTGTGCGACAATCAACGCACATTTTCTATGACCCATCTTTTCTGGGTACTAGTAAAACAGGAATGGCACACGGGCTTAGGCTTTCTTGGATTTTCCTTTTTGGCCAAGAGTTCATTAACTTGCTTTTGGATGTCCTTAGTCTCTTCCGGGTTGCATCGATAGGCAGCCCTGTTCGGTAATGGAATTCCTGGCACCAAGTCAATTTGGTGTTCAATCCCCCTCAACGGTGGTAAACCGGCGGGAAGTTCCTCCGGACAAACATCTTTGAATTCTTGCATTAAAGAAGTTATTGATTCGGGCAAATGACTAGGATTAGTAGTACCCCCGTTGGGTCCTTTATACAACAAAAGAAAAACTTGCATCCCCGCTCTTATTGCTTTTTCAACATCTCTATTTTTTCCAATGAAATTTTTCTTTATTTTTTCTTTGTCCTCACTTTTATGTTTCTCTCTTGTGCTTCCTCTCTCTTGTTCAACCCTCTATTCACTATTTTTTCCAATTCTTTTCTCATTTTTCTCTCTTTCCCTCATTTTCTGAAGGTCATCATGAATTTTGATAAGTGCTTAATTGTCTATATTTTCCCCACTTACACTAAGTCATTTTGCTCATAGATTATTCCAAATTTCATGAGGTTAGGACTAAATTGTGTTATTTTGCAAGGAGTTTGGTTTGAAAAGCATTGGAAGCAAAGTTGAGTATTTTCAGGCATTTTGGTGGACATTGGAGTAAAATAGAGCGTTTTGGATGCATTAGAAGTCCATGGGAGCCAAGGAAAGCTAAGAGGATGGCTAAAACACTTCCAAGTGAGCCTAAGAGTGATGGTTTCAATTGTGTTGGTCATTTGGGCAAACTAAAACAAAAGAGGAGCAAAAGATCAATGCATTTCAATTTTCGCTCATTTCGACCACTGTTCGGTATTTTGACGATATCTCATCCTAGGAATGTTGAAATTAAGTGATTCTTGTGTCATTGGAAAGAAGACTCAAAGAGCTACAACTTATATTCAGACATCAAAGCCTAAAAAGGAAGCCACAGGGTTCAAAATTGCCCTTGAAGTTGAAGTTCTAAACTTACAATTCAAAACTGACCACTGCTTGGTTTTTGGACCATATCTCAGCCTAGGAATGTCCAAATGAAGTGATTCGTGCTCCATTGAGAAGAAGGCTCGAAGGAATACAACTTTCATGAAGACCATAGTTTCAAATTCTGACGTTTTGAAGGCCAAAAGACACGGCCAAGTGCACGGCCTTGTCTGTGGCCGTGTATTTTCTGTGCATTCCAGTAGCTACTGCCGTTTTGGACACGGCCAGGGACATGGCCATGTCCCTGGCCGTGTCACTATGCTCTGTCTTCTTTTTTTTTTTTTAAGTCCGATTTTGGTCATTTCTACTTGGTTTTGACTCTTGTTAGAACCCTAGACTCTCTCTTTCATTCTCTTTCATATTTTTAGGTTAGAATAGGCTTAGATTTATGTTTCTTAACACTTTTGAAGCTTGGATTCCAACATTTGAAGATTGTTCTTCCATTTTCAATACATAAGTATTCTTCCTTTTATCTTTTTTATTTTGCAAGATTTATGTTTATTACTTGTGTTCTAGTGTTCTTTATGCTATTTAATCATGAGTAGGTAGTCTATGGACTTGAGTTAGGGTTGTATTATCTATCTTGATGCTTGATTTGTGATTATTGCAAAAAAGGGGAAGAACTTCAACCTAGGGTTCATGTGTTTGTGAAGGTTTTGTATTTATATCTTGTTAATGTTTGATGTACACATTCATTAGTTTGTTTTTGGAGGATTCTTTACCTCAACGAGAGTTGGGTGATGAATTCAAGTCACCCCTTGCATAGACACGATTTCTTCCTACGAAAATAGAGAAAATTGGGGGTTTTAGATGCTTTGTATGCTTGATGGACTTGGAATTGATTCACCACGAAGGTGGGACAATTCCTTATTCTAATCCTTGTTTATTAATCACGAGAATGGTTCGTAGACTAGAATACCTACGTGCTTTCCCGCTTGATTCCTTAGTTACTTGTTCTCCCTAATCCCTTAGGTTGTTAAAGCATCTAGATGATAATGCTCCCTAGCTTGAATCCTATTTCTTTATTTTGTGTTTATTTTTGTGTATATGTGTTAGTCTTATCATTTCCTTAAACTTGTAGTTTGTTTAGCTTCTTGTTGATTTCCTTATGCTAGTGCCTAGTTTATTGTGATTGCATATTGCGTGCCATATCCCCCAATCCCATGAGGACGATATAACACACCCGAGCTCACATCTTATTTTTGCTACATCAAATTTGCAGCGGAGTCATTGGGGTTAAGGTGATCTTCTTGCCTCAGTGCTCGAACAGGTACTTGTTATAATAACCATTATGGAACACCTCCATATCAAACTGTCACGACCTCCTTAGAAGAATGTGAGTAGTGTCCATGGGCACTACGTCACAAAGGATCTCATCTTCATAGTGTCCCAACTTGATCGGAATCAAAACTTGTTGATTCACCTTGATATCCCCCGCCTTGTTTAGCCACTGCAGCGCATAGGGTATAGGATGGATCTGTGTGCTCAAGCCTAGCTTCTCCACCATTTTTGTACTAGCAATATTAGTACAGCTCCCGCCATCAATTATTAAATTACATACCTTACCATGAACAAAACACCTTGAGTGAAAGATGTTTTCACGCTGACTTTCATCCTCGGTGGCTTGGAGGTTGAGCATGCGCCTTACCATCAAGGCATCTCCCTCAACTGGTCCCTCCAAAACTTCTTCATTATCAGTTTCAAGTAGTTCCTCCTCACGTGATTCAGATTCCTCTTCGGTCTCCTCCTTGGAATCACTTTGCTTAGAATCAGTAACAATCCTCCCTTTCTTGATTGTCATATTTACCTTGTTTGGACAAACTTTTGTAATAAAGCCTCTTCCTTGACATTTGAAACACTTGATGTTACGCGGCCCAGAGTTTCCTTCGGCAATCTCCTTACCTTTTTGGTCTCTAGACTCCTTGGGTCTACCATTGTCATTCCTTGATTGGAATCTCTCCTTGGAACCCTCCTTACTCTTCCAAGAGGATAAACTCATGTGGAATCGGTTTTTCTTTCTTTGCAAATACTGCTCCACCTTCATGGCTATTTGTACTAGCTCATCATACTCCACATAACGTTGCCTCTCAACTTCTTCTTGAATTTCTGCAATCAAGCCTCTAAGGAACCGGGCCATGGACCTCTCGGCCTTCTCATCTATGTTAAGCCTAATCATGAGCTTCTTCATCTCTTGATTGTAGTCAGCAACACTTCTAGCACCCTGCAAAAGATATTCAAGCCGCTGATACATTTCACGTTAGTACCAACTTGGTACAAATCGCCTCCTCATTAAAATTCTCAACTCCCTCCAAGACTCTATAGGATCATCTCCATACTTCCTTCTCTCAGTTATAATCTTATCCCACCAGCTAGAAGCATAGTCTGTAAACTTTAGCACTACCAGTCTTAACTTCTTCCTCTCTGAATACCTATGACATTCAAATGACCTCATCACCCTAGCTATTTTCCAATCTAGATAAACTTTCGGGTCATAGCATGCCTCTTGCCTAAAGACTAGGACATGGATAGTTTGAATTCAAACTCAGCACTAAAGTCTAACTAAAACAAATAACTAGACTACTTATTACAAAAGAAATAATATGCTACTCATTATTTGAAGACTAATGGATAGTCCAATGAGTTTATTTACTATCCATGTAATCAGCCTAGCCCAATTAAATTAATTGCCCTCCAATTAGATTAACTGGTCGCTCCTTGTCCTCATCAAATTGATCCATATCCCATTGAGCGCTAATCAGCCCTCCAACAACATCTTGTAATTGTTTAGCCTTTGCCCTTGTTATTGGACCATCTACTAGGACTCGTAATGGATCCTTGTTGTCTTCAACAGAAGAGGGAGAGAATAAGAAGAAGGCAACTATGGTAGTTAGCCATGACTTCCTTCAACTTTTTTTTTTTCTTTTAAATTCTTTACATTCTTGGAGATGAAGAAGGGTTTTTGTTCGGACCTTCTTCGTCTTCAGATCTAGGAGCGAAGGATAGAAGAAGAAGAAAACAGCCATGGCTTTCACAAAAAAAAAAAAAAAAAAAAAAAAAAAAAAAAAAAAAACAGCCATGGCCGTTGGCCATGGTTACCATCTCTATTTTTTAATTTTATTATTATTATTATTATTATTATTATTATTATTATTATTATTCATTTGATAAGATTGTCATGCCAGCGTCCACGTAGGAGGTTACCATTGTTTACCAAAAATTATCTTGTTCTTAGGCTTGAATGCTAAAAAATTACGAGTTGATATGTTAAATTGTAACTTTTAAAAGTTCAAGTATCTAATTAATTTCCCGCATAAAGTTTAGGGATCTATTTGATCATTTATCAAATTAAGTCAATCATTGACTTGCTATATTATATCTTCCATATTTCACTCTAATTTATAATGATATTTTTATTTTTGTGATAATAATTGTTTTTTTTATTATAATTTGGAACAAAATAATATTTTGAAATTTAGACATTGTAACATTGTCTTCAAAAGATATGTAGGATGCCAACTCAAAAATTTGTTGGAAATTTTAGTAAAAATATGATATTTTAAGTGGTTATCTTGTGGTACAAATATTAGTGGATGTCATTTTCAATTTGGACCGGGGTTAAATTGAATTTAGGTTCTCTTAAGTGATACGAATGAATCGATATATTGTATGCTCAAAATGGACAATTGGTAATGAGAAATTGATTCTGAAAAAACCCTTTTTCCCACATTGAAAAATGGGGGTGATATTTGCACTAGTATAAATACAATTCTCTTTTAAAGAGAATTTGCATTGTATAACATAGAGATTTTTTCACGCATGTTAAAGGGATGCAAATCAAATTTCAAAATGAGTTTGAAATGTCAAAATTTGTTTTATAGGTTTTAAGGACAATGTGTGCTATACACGACTCAAATTTGTATTACCTTGACCATTCTGAATTTTGCTTGTACTTAAATATCCTACATAATTTATTTGATACTCCGTAGTAAACAACTAAAAGTGATGCTTACTTATTTATTGAGTTAATTCTACTAGAGGTCTCTTGTCTTTAGTGGTAATTTCAAATTTAGTCTTAGGCTATCGTTTTTGCCATTTAACATCCATAGACTATTATTTTTTGGACACATATGATTACTAAAAATCAGAGACCGGTTGAAACCGGAAAATAATAAAAGAAAAATATGAAAACAAAAATTCCCTTACTAAAAATAGGAAAAGCGATTAGAAGGACTAAAAGTGTCCAAAAAATAATAGTCTAGAGATGTTAAATGGCAAAAACGATAGTTTGAGACTAAATTTGGAATTGCCACCAAAGACAAGGGACCTCTGGTGAAATTAACTCTTATTTATTCATTTGTTAACGCAAGGGAAAGAATCAACAACAATTACACAAATGTGGCCATGCCACTCCAATGATATCCTTTGAAAATAGGCTTCCCACCCCCTCTTTAAATATGTTGCCATCAAATTCGACCCATACAATAATTTACCTCACTATGGATATGAAAAAAGAGATTATTGACTGGAATGGGCAAAACTTGAGAGGAGTGGATCAAAATGGATATATATATTTTTAATCTTGTACATTTAAAAGAAAAACTTCATAGGGACTTGCTTTTGTGATAAAAAAACGCAAGTCCCAATGGAGTTTCTTAAATTAATGAAATATATTTTTGTGTGCAAAATACGAGAAACACAAGTCTCTATAATTTCGAATCGTATGTGGGTACTTGTGTTTCTCATATAAATATGACAAACGCAAGTAGACTTGTGTTTGTCAAAAAAATGGAGTGTTAAACGCTTACACTTGTCTCCCCAACTCTACATAAACCTACATCTCCTTACCGTTTCAACCTTCCACACCGAACAAAGAAAAAGAACAAAAAATTAAACTCATCAGAAAAGCAAATTAAATATGGAGAGTGAGTGCAAATTAAAATTAAATGGGAAAGCAACATATCATTTGGTGTTGGTTTTGGTTGCGTATTGTACACTAACGGTTGGCGGTGCGCATGAAGCGAGAGGAAAAAGAGAGTTTGAAGGATAAGAGAGAAGCAAGGAAAAAAAGATGTTCATTTTGCATGAAGAGAAAGAGCCGGTGAGAACTGAATTTGGAGTGATCAAAGTGGTGAGAGGAATTAGTGGAAGATTATTGCATATTGACTTCATTACTATAGAGCGTCAAAGCTTACTCATTCCTCAGTACCTTGAGTCCCTCCTCGTCCTCTTCATGGTTTAAATAGTATAAAATAAATAAAAATTCACCTCAATCTGTTGATTGACGTGACCCATCAATTTGCTGACTGGTGACGTGATCAGTTAGTAGATTGACGTGACACGTAAGTCTGCTGGCTGACGTGATTATGTCACGCCAAACTAACGTGATGGTCACGTCAGTCTAGCGTGATGTATACTTATTATATTTTATTTTATTTTTAAATTATAAAATTGTAAAATTTGACATTGCTCACAATATATTAATAATTTTTTTTTTTTACAAACGCAAGTTGTACCTGCGTTTGTCGTATTTATACGTGAAATGCAAGTACGACTTGCGTTTCTCACATACGATGCAAAATACGAGAAATGCAAGTTGTACTTGCATTCTCGTATTTCACACGAAAAAAAATACTTTTCATTAATTTAAGAAATCCCATTGGGACTTGCATTTTTTTTTTTTTTTTTTTTACCACAAATGCAAGTTCTAATGAAATTTTTCTAAAGATGTACAAGATTTTAAAACATGTTCATTTTTATCCACTCCTCTCAAATTTTGCCAATTCCGATAATAACCTTGAAAAATGCAACACCTCCCATCCTTGTTCAATGCCTCCCTAATGGCATTAATGAAATGTAAAAATGAGTCCTTGTCATTACCTCCCATGTCTAATCTTTTCCACAACTATCAATGAATCACTTTACAATTTGACATTGTTATAACTTATAATACATATCCCAACACACTACAAATCATGATAAATGGTTCAAAAACTCAATACATAAACTATCAACTTTTAACTAGAAGTCACAAATCTAGCGGGTTGTCACATAGCACTCCATTTGCAAGAGCTTTAAGAACCTAATTGCACTTCCTCACATAATTTCATAACTTATTTCATCACTATTCCAATTTTCAAAAGCCTTTGGGGTTGAAATGCGACTTACGAACTGAGAGAGGACGAGCAGTGCAATTAAGCTGCCCCAATCTCCTGCCCTTAAACCCCCGGTCGGGGCAGGTGGCTTTCGCCGCCGTACACATCAGCGTTTCCAACCATTCCACTGTTTTTGCCACCGTCTGTCCTTATTCTACCCTCCACTTCTTCATTTTGAGGAAAATTCTCAAGGTTTTGGTAAAAATTCTGATTGAAAATGTTGACTTGAATGTCAATTGATGATAATCATGCTTAGAATCATCCAACGTGGGATCAAGGTTAAATTTTAGACGAAATTCTACCGAAGGTATTTTTTTTTTTTTTTTTTTTTTTAAACCCCAAATAGTATAAAACATTCATGCACGCACATATTTGTGAATATATCTCGAAATAATCAGAGAGAATCAAACTACAAATGAAATATTTCGAAGGTTACTGTTCTAAGATTTTGATAGGTGAACTTCTTACTGGATGGCCAATGTTTGCTAATGCTTCTGGGAAGTGCAGACTATGTGCAGTTGTTGACTTGAAGTCTTGTCTTGAAGGGCTAGCTACTAAATCTTGATCTCCATTTGAACCATTTGGTTGATGTGAGATTGATCTTTTCTTTCATATAATTGTTTGTTTTGTAAATAGTTTTGGTTTAGTATGTTTTCCCACATTGTAAAGGTCTTCAACCATGGAAAATGATAGGGAATGAAGTGGTGGGGTAATGGCAGGGTGTGGACCAAGAAGCTTGGGAGAAAACAAAGGCCATAGACTTAGGAGTTTGGTGATTTTTCCCCCAAATTTGGAATGAATGTTCCCTAATGGGTTGATCCAAACATCAACTGAGCATATATAGATTGTCTTATAATAATGGCAATATGTATTTGCCGCGACCTTGATGCTTTTGTCTGCATGGTGAATGAATGTAGTAGACGCATCATAAGTTGACATTTGCGTTTTGCCAATTCGCTTCCTGAGTTGAAACTGATACTTTCTTAAGTGTTTAAGGTTTTCAAGATATCAGAGGGTGCTATACTGCTATTACAGGCTAATAGGAGCCTCAAAGTTTCCATTTCTTGTGCTCAGCTATAGTTGATAAAAAAATCAAAATGTGTTGATTTCTTTACATTGAGGACATTGTAATG
This sequence comes from Ipomoea nil, assembly GCF_001879475.1. Taxonomy (NCBI): domain Eukaryota; kingdom Viridiplantae; phylum Streptophyta; class Magnoliopsida; order Solanales; family Convolvulaceae; genus Ipomoea; species Ipomoea nil. The sequence goes on from NW_017616843.1 coordinate 3,085,588, forward strand.
ACTTTGAAGATTATCACTATTTAATGTGATTGCTGCCATGATACTCTTCTCTGATCATGTTAAAGATCACTTTGATTCCAGGATATTCTTCTTTGATCAGATTAAAGATCCTTTATTTTGTGGATTTACCCAATCTGTCCCAAAATTTGTCACCTTGCCATCTTGCCCAAAGTTTTAGGGAAATCTATTTTTTTATGGACAGTAAATGATATGATTAAAATGTCTTTTAAATCGTTTAAAGTGTGCAAATGGTGTTTGTCACTTCTCAATGCAAGGGGAATTATTTCTTACCTTTCATTGCGGCAACAGATTTTAAATGCACGAGGATGTGTATTTGTTCATCTATGTGGTGTGGAAATGACTTGTTTATTGATGTAAACTAAAACTTGGGACTGGTACATTTTATGTAGGTGGGCAGCTACATTCACACAAGAAAGTATGCTGGTCCCTTGAAGTGCCCACGGTGATCCAGGGTCTTACAGGTTAAAAGATGGCTTTCAATTTGACTGAGATTCACTATTAGTTGCTGCCAATTTGAAGGCATTGTATTTCATTGCTATTATAGTTATCAGGAATAAGGAAGCAATCTTTGTCATTTAAGTAAGCTCCTTTCCGTTTCCTGTTCCTCAAATTTGACATCTTTCTTCCATTTCTTTCATGCTTACTGTTTTCCTTTAATTTCCAGATGCTAAGTTTTTACCTTCCATTTTTGTTTAGTTACTGAGAATAAATTTTCTATTTGATATCCCAATTTCGGAAGCTAGGTTGCTGTAACACCTTATACTGTCAGTTCTCATCTATGCATTCTGAAGCATAGTAATCTAAGCTGAAGCGTGCATGCTGTCCTGTTCATCGTTGCACCTGTTGCTGCAAGTTAGGAGCCTATTAACTGGTTTTTAAATGTGAATTTCAAATTTTTTTTCAGAGTTTTTTTTTCCCCCTTTTTGAATTCAAATCGAATTATCTACATATTTTTAGCAATGATTCTGGGATTATATGGCTTCTTTTCTTGTATAAATAGAAGCTTTGATCGATGGAAAAGTTGACAACTTTAGTCTCATTTTATGTGTTCTTTGTGTTTGTCAAAAACCAACATGTCCTTTTTTCACCCCTCTTTTGTTACAAATTCATTTAGGGTCAAACTTAATCGTATGTAACTTTTGCAATTCTTATTCTATTTCTAGCCAATAACATTTCCATCTGGTTTCAATTTGTATTTCAGATGGAGGCAGTTTCTCTAAACAGCAAACCAGTATTCGAGGATGGTGATGAATATGAAGATGAAGGAGAGTGCACCTTAGTGGAACACGAAAATGGAATTCATGAAACACAGATGCCACCACTACCCACGGTGGGTTTGGAATTTGTGTCGTTTGATGAAGCTTATGATTTCTATAACGTTTATGCTAAGGAACAAGGCTTTGGAATAAGAGTGAGTAACTCATGGTTCAGATCAAAAAGGAAAGAACGGTATAGAGCAAAACTTAGCTGTAGCAATGCTGGTTTCAAGAAAAAAAGCGGGGCAAATCATCCCCGACCTGAAACCAGGACCGGCTGTCCTGCAATGATAGTCATTAAACTTGTGGACTCCAAAAGGTGGAGAATCGTTGAAGTTGAACTTCAACACAATCACCCAGTGAACCCAGAAATAAAGCGTTTTTACAAGTCACATAAGAAAATGATTCTTGCAGCGAAGCAAATGGGTCAGTCGAAGCCTGTTACAGAAGTACATACTATTAAGTTATACCGTACAGATGTTATTGATGCTCCGGGTGACAGTTATCCAGAAGTGAATGAAAGAGATGCTGGAAACCCTGTTAATCTGTCGAAGCATTTGGAGCTTAAAGACGGGGATTCCCATGCAGTGTATAACTATTTCTGTCGCATGAAGTTGACAAATCCAAACTTCTTTTATTTGATGGATCTTGACGACGAAGGACACCTTAGAAATGTGTTCTGGGCCGATGCTAGGTCCAGAGCTGCTTATAACTACTTCTCTGACATAATTGCGATCGATACAACAAGCCTGACAAACAAATACGAGATCCCGCTCATTTCTTTCATCGGAGTGAATCATCACGGGCAGTCTGTCTTACTAGGATGCGGTTTCCTTGGACATGAATCAGTAGAGCACTTTGTTTGGATGTTCAAGTCATGGCTCACATCTATGCTAGGGAGGCATCCACAGGTTATCATTACCGATCAGTCCAAACCCTTGCAGACAGCAGTTTCTGAGGTTTTCCCGCAAGCTCGCCATTGTTATTGTCTGTCCTATATCATGCGGCGTGTTCCCGAGAAACTGGGAGGATTGAAAGGGTATGAGTTGATTAAAAGGCAACTAAATAAAGCAGTTTATAGTTCGTTGAAAATAGTTGAGTTTGAGAGTTTCTGGAGAGAAATGATTGTCCAGCATGGGCTCAATGACAATAAGTGGCTTCAGTTGTTGTACGAGGATCGGCATAAATGGGTCCCAGTCTACTTGAAAGATGTTTTTTCCGTTGGAATGATCCCCATCAAAGAAAACGAGAGCCTTGGTGCATTTTTCGATGGCTATGTGCATAAACACACCACATTTAAGGAATTCGTCGACAGGTATGATCTTGCGTTGCAGAGAAAGCATCTACAGGAAGCAATGGCAGATCACGAGTCCAGAAACCCCGTCTTTGAATTGAAGACGAAGTGCAATTTCGAATTGCAGCTCTCGAAGGTGTACACGAAGGACGTATTCAAGAATTTCCAAACCGAAGTCGAAGGAATGTTCTCTTGCTTCCACACAAGGCAAGTGAGCGTTAACGGGCCAATAATGACATTTGTTGTGAAAGAACGCGTCGAAGCTGAAGGAGGCGTGAAGGAGGTGAGGCAGTACGAGGTTCTTTATGAGACAACACGGATGGAAGTGCGTTGCATATGCAGTCTGTTCAATTTCAAAGGCTACTTGTGCAGGCACGCATTGAATGTCCTTAACTACAATGGCGTGGAAGAAATCCCGTCGCAGTATATCCTACCCCGTTGGCATCGAGATTTTAAGCGTAAGTTTCCGGGTGATTTCGGTTTGAGTGATATTGATCTGGATGACCCTGCAAAATTGTATACTAGCCTTTATGGACGCGCCCTTCAAGTTGTTGAAGAAGGGACACAATCACAAGAACATTACCAGGCTGTTTTGCAGGAACTGGAAACTTTATTGAACAAGTTTTCGGTTGTACAAGACAATTTGGTCTGACTTTCACAATTCACAACTGATGTATTCTAACACTAAAAAGGTGACAACTTTGTATACAATGTGTATATATATGTTTTTATGTACATCATAGGCTGATTGGGATTTAGAATGTTAACTGGATTAGTAGTTTAAACTGCAAAACCTGATTTGCTAGCTTTGAATTTCTTAATTTTGAAAAGAGAGAATTTTAAGAATGATCTCACTATTGACATTTACCAATCTGTATGTATCTTTGACTTTCAATTGAATTATAAATATTTCCTTAGGTCTTAAGTCTTAAATATTGATTTTTATCAATTTTAATTATTACCTTTAAATTTGATAATCCTTAGACGAGTTAATACCCAAAATGAGTTAATACCCAAAATCGTCCTCGACTATAGTGGTTTTTCTCAATTTCGTCCTAAATGACTTTGGTAACCTAATATCGTCCCAGACTTTTGTGTTTCGCTCAATTTAGTCCTCCATTTGTTATTCCGTCAAATTGATGTTAAATAAAGGACAATTCAGTAATGTCAATATTGATCTCTCTTTACTTTCAACTTGTGAAGTGCGAAATTCCTCTTTCTTGTACGAATTACACCCAGAATTACTCCCGGACCTGCAAATCAAATTTTATATTCGCAGTTTTAGGAGTAATTCTGGGAGTAATTCGTAAAAAAAAAAAAAGAATTTCGCAGTTCACATGTCTATGAGTAAAGAGATGCCAATATTAAAATTACTGAATTGTCTATTTATTTAACACCAAATGGACAGAATAACAAATGAAGGACTAAATTGAGCAAAAACACAAAAGTCTGGGACTAAATTGAGCGAAACACAAAAGTCTGGGACGATATTAGGTCACCAAAGTCGTTTAGGACGAAATTGAGAAAAACCACTATAGTCGAGGACGATTTTGGGTATTAACTCTACCCAAAATAGCCCTCCGACTATTAGCTAATACACGATTTTGTCCTAAAGAATTAAATGTACTCAATTTAATCCTCTTAGTTTTCAAACGGTACTCAATGTAGTCTGGTGTTAGAATTTTCATTAATATGGGTTAAATTGAAGGACAATACCGTCATTTTAGTTGTTAAACCATATTAATGTAACGACGTCGGTCTCATCTATCTCCACCCTCTGTTGATAGAAGCTGCAAGAGCTTAGGGGATCCTAATCTAGCCAAACGACGCCGTCGGCGTAACGCCACCATCGTATACTCGGAAAATCGTCGTTGTAACACGAAGAACACCCGAATCAAACAAACAATCAAAACATCATCATCATCATCATCGTATTTCTCAATTCCTCAGCGTCCCAATTCCTTATCGTTTGTTTGGTTTCTACACAATAGAGATAGAAATACTGCGATGGTGTCGCCTAAGTGGCCACCGACGGCGATCATGCACCAGCCAACCTCCCCTCGCTTTCCTTCCGGGACGCCCATCTTCGGGGCGCAAAGGAAGATCGCCATCTCCGTCGATCTCAGCGAACAAGAAGCCTCCACCACACCGAGGCCCACGCCACCGGAAGTAGGAAGGAATACCTCCATGGCCGTTTGGACTGCTGTAGAAACGGCGATGGCTTCCTCGTCACGGGCTCGCTCGTGGATTACAGCCGTGCAATAGACTGTAGTACCAGACGCAATCGCCGGTTCTCGCAAATTCTGGGACATGGTGGACGCCGGTTCTCGCAAATTGGTGGACGTCGATCGTCAATCAAACCAGAGCCAGTTGATTGCAACCCCTCCCCAACATCAACCCTACCATCCGATTCCCCATGCAGTGGCTGAGTCGCCGGAATTTCCACCATCTCCGATCGCGATTGGTCTCAGGGGTCGGCCGATCACTCAATTGATGATGGCGATGACCTGGGGGAGGCTTGACGAAGGCTCTGGATGGCCTAGGCAGTGGTTCACCGGCGAGAATACAACCAATCGCCTCCTGGAAGAAGACATAGCCTTCGCGAGTAACCTTCCCAACATCTGTCGAATATTTTGGATGATGATGTCGGGTGAATCAGTGGACCTACCACTCATCGGCGACTGGTGACTGAAGGAGGCGGAGGGGCGACAGAGGTTCTGAAGTCGCGATAGAGTGTTCAACTGAGTAGGAATTCTCAAAGAAACAAACGGAGGTTCTGAAGGCGTAGAGGTGGCTGGGCAGTAGAAGCGTGGATAGCGTGGAGGAGGGCCTCCATGGACGTTGACCAGAAGAGGAAGAAACAGATTGGACCAAGTAAATTGACATTTTTACCCTCAAAATAACGGTGGATAAACGGCAATTGTAAGTGAATTGAAAACTAAGAGGACTAAATTGAATACTTTTAATTCTTCAGGACAAAATCGAATCGAGTATTAGCTAATAGTTAAAGATCATTTTAAGTATTAACTCATTCTTAGACTATTGATTTTGTTTTAAATTTACTCCTTCAATTAAATATTATTTCAATAAATATTAAATTTAAGAATGACAATGTAGAATTTTAATTTTTCATATTTCCACTAGTGACGAATCAAATATAATAATCTTAACAAAAGTCAATTTTTATATTATTGCTTTTAAATTTAGTGTTTACTAAATAGATATTTAATTGGATCAAATTTGAAATAAAACTAATAGTTAAGAGAAAATTTAGATTTAAATTGAAATTCAATAATAAAAATTAGTAAATGCCAAACACTTATGATCCAATTGAAATTTAGAGATAAAAATTGATAACTCTTGAAAAAGACAACGCTATTTATATCTTTTCTACCAAATCTTGTACCGACCATATGTTGTAGTACTTCATCGAGCTTGTAACACGTTCTCGTTTCAATTCAATAAGAATGCATTAAACCGGTGGCCTTGCACCACTTGATTAGCTGTATGTCTAAGAAAAGAGATACTAATATACCCTCAAATTCATGCATCAAACCCTACAATCATCTACAATTAAACACTTATACAACAGTGTTCAAGAACTTGGCAATTCAACTGTCGTGGAATAACAAACTCAACTCGTCGAGTGATCAATCCAGAGGATTAATAACACATTGCCTGTATAATAGCATTTTCAGTTACTACAGATTTTTTTGAAACCCGAAATACATGCACAAAATACTTTTCTTTCTTCACACCCCCCGTCCCCCACCCCTGGACACCTTGCAATAACAAGAATCATTAACTCCTTTTTTTCTGAACACAAGAAGTTCAGCAGAAATTGATAAAATAAAATAAAAATTCACACATATGCAAAACAATCAATAGAGCCAGGAATAGCTGTTGTGTACACTAGATGCTGATTCTCACTTCAGACAAGATGGGAGTGTGAGGCCATGACAGACGAAGGCCAAAACGACATAAACTATCACCAGGAGAAGGACTATCAGCGCAATTCTGCAAAGCATCAACCAGCATATTCAAGGTTCAATGCAGAGAAAAATGAGTGAAGTAATTCTTAACATAATAACTGCAAATCAACTAGAATTAGTAAAATGCTTAAATTTAGAATAAGTGACATTTTCGCTGAATTAAGCCTACATGGGTACAAAGGAGAAAGGAGTGAGAGCTTAATACGACATTTAATAAGCTGCATCAGCATGGAGTGATTATTTTGTATTAACAATTTGCCAGCCTAATTGGATCTCAAGTAAAAGGCCCAAATAAATGTCAGTAGAATTTAGATATAAGCCTTGAAGATTGTAACCAGAAGTTAAAATCTAAGAAGCCATTAATTTTAATTTTGGCCGTAACACAGTTACAATACAGATAATCAGGTTGACTGTGTGACATAGATTTGATACACAACACCCTATGGTTGACCAATGGAAGTGACTTAGGAGTGAAAGTTAGGGAGGGAGGGTGTGTGGTGTGTGTGTCTTTGTGTTTGCGTGTGTGTGTGTATGGGGGTGGGGGGTTGGAGAAGAGTATTAAGTAGCATACATGAGCTTCACATTTCTCCACCATACACTGCCTCTAAATCGTCGGGCCTGCTTCCTGAAGCGAAGGGTGTTCCCTTGCATAGTGGCAGTTTTATCAACAAGCAACTCCAAACGGTCTCCTCTGTCTAAAACTTTGTCAATATTCTCTATCATGACATTACGCACCTATTACATGGCCAAGGGAAGAAAACTGGTTTGGTCAGACAAACTTGTAGATATGGAGATTATAAGAAGAGTATAAATTAAGCAACTGATTTAATGCACATATGGTGAATATAATGAGGGGGGATCTAATCATCTTAAACTATACTTAACCACTAGGTAGAAATTTACAATCAGAAAGAAAGAAGATGCATAAACAAGAATGTATTAAAAATAATGTTAGCAAATTAGAAAGCAAAAAAGGTTTTGAGGTGATAGTTCAACGAAACATTTCAGAACTTACCTGACTCATTTCACCTTTTAGCCTGTTTATTCTGTCTGCATTTGGATCATTCGAGTAATATTCCATTTGTTGGCTGATGACTCTGGAGAATTCATCATTCATAGCATATGCTTGTGCTGAAAGTACAGCTCTGCCATATGTCCTCACAAATCTTTGATGAATGTCCTCAAGGAAAGCAAAGGGAATTCTTCCTGCAAGAAAATAGGCCAAAATAAATATTATATGTATGCAATGGCCATTCTATAATGTCTACACTCTACATACCTTAAGACAGATGTAGAACGTGATGATTGAATTGAAGACAGAAACACAGTAATAGCAATAATGCAACAGTGAGATGGAAGGTGAACACCACTTAAGGGAAAATATCTTAAGGACCTCTCAAACAATGAAAAGCAATGACTTCCATGGATAATTAACGATATAGGTATTCTCACTCATCTGGATCTAGTAGGAAATAGTCCAACTCAAAATTATAGTTCATAAAGAGTTAATTTGGAAAGATTTGGACTAATTGTGAGGTAAATCCAGAATTTATTCATTCAATAAAAAGGTAGAATGAATAAAATTTGGGTTCTCATAATTTATTTTTTAGTTAAATCTAACTGGAAGTATTCCCATTTGTATGTAATCTGGCATGTAACCAATAATGTACACCTCTTTAACTTAACGACTGAATAAGAACTATAGTACTTTGAGTTTTAGAAATAAGAAGGGTTTTAAATCTTGCTTATGTTCCAATTTGGTTTATTAAAATATAAAAGTACTGTATTTAGCAGTTCAAGCTTTTGCTCCAACTCTAACCAAAGAAAGTTAGAAAACTGCCAATGCAAATATCATTCAGAAGAATAGACAAAGTAACATGCTCTACTTTAGCTCACCCCCAAACCTAACAATTCCATTACTATATTTTCATGTCCCATATTCCTCACTGCAACCCTAAAAGGAACAAAAATACCAATTAACTCACTACAGCTAAGAGATTCAAACCCACCATGCTTCAAGTTTCAACTGTAAGACACTAGCTCCAAGAGCAAAATGCATGAAGCTTCCGGGCTAAGAAATGAATGATGACATTTGAGCACACATGCTCATGTAATTATGTTCAAGTGCATAATGTTCAATTGATTAAACTCCATGCTCATTTCTATTGTAAAGAAGGTTCTTTTCAGTTGAAATTTAGATTCTATTTTCAAGCTTCATGTTCATTCTCAAATGAGTTGGAACTTTGGAAGTTCATTTCATATGAACTTTATGTACATTTCAATTGAACTCTATGTTCATTTCAGAGTAATTGCAGGTTGCACCCTAAAACCTACATGAAGTCAAATAAAAATGAACATTGAAGGAAGAAAGAAAACACATCCTATCCACACACTATGCTTTGGAGTCCAACTATGGTGCAAAATGTGAACATTCGGTGTTGGATCTAAAATTCTCCATGTGTAATATGACAATTAAATTGATCCTTTGATCCTTAAAGCATTACTCCATATATTGCTTTTTGTAGCAAGCCAAAATTCATATACACGAATATAGAAACCAAATATCTAACTTAAAACTACAAAATCGCAGTGGAACTCAAATCAGACTTCTCCCAACTCGTCAACATCAAGTCCAAATTCGCTTGAAAACGAAATTAAGTTAAGAAAAATCCAAAACTAAGTAAAAAAGAACTGCGATCAATTTCAAAACCAAATCAGAAAGCAATTTCTTATTATTCTAAGAAAATAGCGGTTTTTAGGTTTGACTTACTTCCGGCGACGTCGTCGGCCATACAGAGAACGGTGAGGCCATCGGTGCGTTTGACGTGGAAAATATAGCGATCCTGAGAGTAGGAAACGTTGCTGTCGCTGTCGCTATGCGTCTTCTCCAGTATCTGCCTGGCGATTGCGCTGGCGTTGGTCGGCGTGGCGCTGTACTCCGCCAGCACCACCGATCCCCGAGCCACCAACGCATACAGTATCGCCATATTTCCCTCTCAAAATATATGATTAGATGCAGATATACATGATATATAGAGGTAGGGTTTGATTGTTTGGCGGAATTTAATATGTATAGAGCAGTTTGAATTTTACAGAGAAAAAGGAGGTGTTAAAGAGATGGGTAGTATGATTGGTGATCAACGTGCTGTGTTTCGGTGAGTGAAAGAAAGCTGAATTTGGGCCCGAGTTGACTCACCGGTGCCCGATCTTCTATGCTTCTGGGCTGTCAAGCAAAACCCACATCTCGAAAAAGTATAAAAGGAAAATGACAATTGCACTTGGATCCCTTCAACTTTCTATTACTAACCACATGGACCATCCATTTTAACAAAATAATATCGGTGGGCACAAGAAATCTGTCCACTTTAGACATAATCCACACATTGGTTACTATCGGAGTTCAAACATTAGTCAATTTTTTCAAATACTGTCTACTGAACTATTGAACTAAGCCTATGCAAGTACTAAAAATTCTAATATTTTTTTCCTAAAAGGCTGAATCTCCAACCCTAAGGGTCCCACACGCCGACTGAATAAAACATGTGAAACTGTGAAAGGAAGTAAATTACGGTAATTTAATAACCAGTACACAGATTCCACAGTCTTATAAGCTCTGGTAGGGGCTTAGATTTCCCAATGTAACTTTGGAGTGCCTCTCCCATAAAAAAAAAAAAAAAGGTTCATTCGACAAGACCAAATACACTAAAAATCATAATCTTGTATAGTATCATAGACATTAAAGTGTATGCTATACAGTCAACTTTTTTTAAAAATATATTTAATAACTTCTAAATCACTTTTTGCAATACATAAATAATTAAATAGCAGAAATAAAAAGTGAAATAATAATAATAAAAATAATAATAATAATAACTTGCAATAACATTAGGATATGAATATTTTACCCGCACGGGTTTAGTTCAATGATTCAGTAAATAGTATTTGGGAGAAGAGATCAAGATTCGAACCTCGACGGCGACATTGTGAGGATTATGTTTAAAGTGATCATATCCCTTTTACACCGGTATTTGGCTCTGTCTGCTGAGCCACCGTAATTTGCATCCTCTCAAATGCTTCATCTAGGTGAAATTATAGATTATTAGTTTAAATTTTTTTAATTATGGTATATATGGACATAATTTTAGCCTTAATATAAGGTATTATTAAATTTATCTATATTAGATCGAAAAGAAAAAAAATTGTATATATTTCATTCAAATAGAACATTTTCAAAAATATCAAATATAAAAAAATAACTCAAACTTTTAAATTTGTAATTAATTTTATAATATAATAGGGTTTTCTTATTATTATTGTTGGGAATCACAAAACTGAGAATTGGGTCCGTTTGAAAACTCGAAAAATGACTTTTGAAAAATATTTTCTGAATTTTCAGTGTTTGGATGCAATAGGAAAATCCAGTCAACGGAAAATATTTTTCGTTGACCGAGAAAAATGAAGCTATTTTGGTGAAAAATGGCTTCCGCCAAAATGTTTAAATATATAATTCTGCTCATTTTTTCAAAAAATAAACTAAACACAGCAGGTTTTACAAAATACAACCAAACACACGGGAAAGGAAATACCTCTAACACATTTTTATATTGGAAAATATAAAACTGCGAATAAAAATTTTAAAATTTGAGGTAAACGTGCCCTTTGATTTCCTCATCATTATTTCTAATTTCTATAGTAAACACAAAGGGGCAAGGATTAATTTAGTAATATGAATAAATTTCTAGGGTTCTGCTCAATGAACAAAAATGATGAACTGAAATGTTGAAATTTGTTTTGTAAAAAATCAAGTTTTAAACTTTTTCATATTATTTCATACAAAATAATGAAAGGATTTACTTAGCATTTCGGTAGCCCGCGGCAAATTATTATATGGATCATGATCCAAATAGTGTTATGTAAATCATAATAAAAAATACATTTTTAATATACTAAAAGTACATTATTTGTGTACTGAATGTATATATACAAAATAATGTATTTTTTTTTTTAAAAATATAATATATTTTTAATACTCAAATAATGTACTTTTTCTGAATATAATATACATTTTTAATATACTAAAAATACATTATTTGTATACCAAATGTATATTATAGTCTACATAATTGTGTGAACAATAATCCACACAATAATGATTGGTAATCCGCGTAACCGACACCCCCCCCCCCCAAAAGGTAAAGTTTTGTGAGTGTATATAGAAAGTGTAGATATGTAGTAGGAGTAACTCTTTTCAGTACTTTTTGAGTGTGTATATATATATATATATATATATATATATATATATATATATATATAGTGATAAAAGTTTTTATTGCTGACTAGAAAATCCTTTTTTTTTTTTATTAAACTTATGTGATCCCAGCTTCGCAAACTAAGCCTAAGCCCAGAGAACCCTGCTCCTAGAGCCTTGCAAGAAAATTCTTCAACATAATTGTCGTTGATTGTCACATATTGGAGCTAAAATACTTGAACGTTATTTCTTGTATGATATAATCAGGCACCTCAAACTAGGAACAAAATAAAGTATGTCAAGTGGCATAATAGCAAACAAGACTGCATTCAAAAACTACAAAAGGAAAACTCCATGCATATGTGCTAACCATAGATATATACACAAAGAAGTAACCAGGATGGATGCTATTGCCTCTATTATTAGTGCACTTTACCTAAAATACCTGCCTCTCGTACAAGCTGCTCTGTCAGAGCTGAAAGCTGAGCAACTTCAGCATGAACTTCAGCAAGACACTCGCTATTGTTGATTAGAATTGGATTAGATTCAGAGGTATGGTGCAGTGAACCGTTACCAGAATAGTCGGTGTCAAGACTCGAGCTGGCTTTACTCAAGAGATCCCGACTCATTTCTGAGAGCACTTGCAGGGCGCTAGTTGCAGCTTCAACTTCGAGTTGAGCTGCTTCTAGCTGAAGTTTATCAACTGCAAGGTCTCCTTGGCTCCCTTCACCGACTCTTTCCTGCACCAAAGTGTAAAGCTGCTTCAGTTCATCACTTTCTTGTGTCATTTCGTCCTTCATTCTTCTTAGTTCCTTCTCTCGAGCATCCAATTTTTCTAGAGCCAATTTGAGCTCCTCCTCCTTGAGTTTAAGAGATCTTTGTGCTGCAAGAACTTCCATATCTTTAGTCCTGAGGTTTTCCCTGGTAAGTTCAAGCTCATTTTCGAGATGCCTTTTCTGCCACTTAAAACTATTTGCAGGTTTCTCCAGTAGCTGGGGCAAGTGATTCCGATCAATGTCACTGACTTGGGTCAACAAATCACATTGATCGTCCTTACTGGAAATAACCAGTTTGTTTGTCAGCTCCAAGATGCGCTCAACAACGGTTTCAGCTTCTGAAAATTTTAGTTTAGTGTCCTTTAATTCATGGTGCATTGTCTGGACTTCTTCGTCTCTCTCCTTTAGCACAGTCGTTGCCTGTATTAGTTTGTCTTCTTTACTTTTCAAAAGCATCCTTAGTTCAGTGATCTCCCGTTTTAGCTCATCAAACATTTTTCTCGTGTTTAATAGTTCTGAATCTTTTTCTTCCAACATAAGCTGAAGAGAGGCATGCTCAGACTTAAAGTGCTGAATCTCTAATCTCGCTTCTACTAATTCTGACTCTTTAACCTGAAGAAGATTCTGAACTTCCACAAATTGCGTCTTCTTTAGGTCTAGCTCCCGCTGCATAGAAGACATCTCCTCAATTGCTTCTTGTAGAGATGATCTCTCTTTATTCAATTCATTCTGCAACTCTTGAACGAGCTCTTTTTCACGGGATAAATCCCTTTCAAGTACTTTTTTCTGAGCCTCAGCGAGACTGAGTTTCTGCTTCTCACTCTCTACCTCAATTTGAGCATCTTTCAAGTTTGTCATGTAAGACATGACACCACTCCTTTGTTCATCAAGTTCTTTCAGCTGCTCTTCTAATAGTCTTTCCTGATCTTTCATTTTCTGCCTTGAAGAAGTCAGGGCTTGCCGTGATGATAGCAACTCAGACCTAACATCAGAAAGAAACCTTCTCACTCTTCTAAAATCCTCGAACGTTTCATTTCCTTCACCACTATGCTTTGATGTTGCCTCTGCTAATTTCTTCAACTCTTCCTGTGCTACAAGCCATTTTATGGTCTGTTTTTCCAAATTGGCCTCAGAAACTTTAAGATTATCCTCTTCAGTTTTCTGCATCATCAAAGAAACGTTTAACTCTTTCTCTTTCTCTTGAATCATCATCTGGAGATCTTGAATTTCAGCCTTTTGTCTGTTGACGATGTCATTTGCTTCATCAAGAAGCTGAGACTTGGATCTAAGTTCTGATTCAGCATTGGCAGCTTCCTCGCTCTTCTTTATCAAATCATTCTTCATTTTGTTTAGTTCACCCTCTTTCAACGATAAAGCCATCTGGGCAGCAGCAATCTCATGATCTCTATCCTTGAGACGAAACTTTAGATCCTCGATTTCCATAGCTCGAGAGGCTAGAGAAAGATTAGCCAGTCGTAGTTCATCTTCCAGTTTTTCCTGCTTAGAACTAGCAGCAGCAATTTCTTCCTCTCGGTTCTCTAACTCCACTCTTGCACGACTTAATTCATTGTACTCCAGCAGCACTTTTCTCTCGGCATCTTGTAGATCCTCTTCCTTCTTCTTCAAGAATACCAGAGCAGCCTGCAAATCAGACTCAAGCTTGCCAAGGTTCTGCCCAAATTCAGCAACCTGAGCTAGATTTGGATCTCTGCCTATCTGTTCTTCTAGTTTCTGTTTCTCGGCAAACAACCTTTGCAAAAGAATCCCTGCAGACTCAGTGGCCCCATTACCATTAATGATTGACTTCTTGCTGTCCAAGACAGACCTCACAGTCAATGAGAATGGGCCTTTTCTTTTATTTACTGCAATAGAAACTAATCTCTTATGCTTGAATTTGGGCCTGATATTACATATCTGCATGGAAATAGGGAGGACAGTCAACATATAACAAAAGCTTAAAGGGGTATGAACTAAATTTGCTTAGATTTTCATCGTCTTTTCTACAACTAGAATCCCAGTCTTCCAAACATAGGTAAAAGATGATGTCTAGTATATACATGAAAGGAAATTCAACCTGGGAAGTATGAAAGAATGCTGGAATAAATAAGATGTTCAAGGTTGTATTCTTTTTACTCCAATAAAAATAACTACTAAACTAGCATGGTGCATGGAGAATCTCACATAATATTTCCTGTAATATAGCCTAAATGTCAATACTTCTTCCTTCACATCTTAAAGTCGATTTCCTTATTATTTCTTCCTTGTTTAACCTTGTTTTACAGAGAAAATCTATTGTAATAGTTCTTACCTAAGAAAACAGGAGGGCAAAAATCACATGCCAAAAGATCAAAATAATGCACCACATTCTGCATATTATATATTATTTCTACCATCTTCAGGTCTCGAAATAAAATGTGACGCATAGTTTCCCATAAGCTTATAAGTTTGAAAATACAATGCTTTCCACCACTCTAACTCTCTATTCTCTAAGGTGTTTAGTCCTCACTTATCCCTTGCATATATAAATATAAAATAAATATACCATCAAGCATTCAAATTTTTTAGTTTGCCAGTATCACAGATCAACATTCCCACTAGGCCACTAAACTTTTTATCACTATGTTCCCTTTTTGTGACCACTTCTACTGCTTCAACTAAAGAATTGAATTAGAAATAGAGGCTCTAAAGGGACACAACAGTCTTTCCCAGCTGATGGAATAATATTCCAGTGTTATAACTTATAAATAATACTCCGTATTAGTCAAAGATCAGATGAGAGATATATGGGTTGTTAAAGGAGCCTGAGAATCAGACAAAGGGACGGGGAAAACAACTCTTTTAGTATAATCTTTTTCCTCCTTTCTATTCCATTATCATGGTTTCCTATGTACATGTACCCACAGTATACATAATGAAGAATTTCGGCTTGGCTTGGCTTAGCCTAAAAAGGCCCGTGGTTTTTACCGTTTTGGTTTCCACATTAAATCTTGTGTCATACTTATTTATTTCCATGCAGACACCTTATATCATTCATCTTTTATCTATGGAGAAATCAATTTTCTCCATCACCAAGTTTGGAATTACAGTAAGCTACCTTGACAAGCTTAGAGGCAAATAGAAGAAGCACTCAGTGCTCTTTAACACCATTAACAGGATTCAGTCTATTCATTTTATCCAGTGGATTGGAAAAATTATCTGACATTACAACAAGCTTACAGTGGGTTTAGTACTCATTCTCATTGGTATGGGAGAAAAGGGTTTTGTGAGAGTTTACTGGCTGGTGCACCAACTCTTTAACATTATGGATAGGATTTAGGTCTTTGATTTATCATGTGGATTAGAAACTGTTATCTCACATTTTAACAAGCTTAAAATGGGCTTAGCCATCATTTTCATTGGAATGGGAAGAAAAGAAAAGGGTATTGTAATACTTTATTTGCTGCTGCACCATAGATATCAGCTTAAACTTCTCATCACCAAATGAAGCAAAACCAAAACTTCCATATATCAGTAAAAGCCAAACTACAGTTAGCTTCTGACCACTGAACAAACTTGTTTGACAAATGCAGTCACTTACTGCTAATTTAGTAGCTTTTCAAGCATATCACAAATTCACATCATCATTACCATATATGGACAAAAGTAATAATGATTAAAATAAATCTCTCTATGTGCTCCCCCGGACCCCACACCAAAAAAGAGTTTTTATTTTTCCACTTTTGGTCCCATTCGTATTGTACATCTCCCACATTTGGTCCTTAGCTATCAATTTTTTCACATTAGGCGCATGACTATCAAATTCCTTGTGCATTTGGTCCTTTATATTTATTTTTCTACCAACCTTAGCTGAAATATTCCACGTGACAGTTATATTATTTGAATTTAAGCAACATGTAGAGGACATAGTATAATATAGTCATTTTGGAGTTAATGTTATGAAAATCAAACAAGATTGGAGAAAAGATTGACCAGAGGACTAAAAGTTTAAATATAGCAGAACTTGATAGTCATGTCTACTCTAATTATCTAAAAGTGAAAAATTAATAATAAAAAATCAAATATAGAAGAGGTACAATAGTTGTGTGACTAAAAGCAGAAAAAAAAAAAAAAAAAAATCAAAGAAGAAAACCATCTAGAACCTTAAGTAGGGATAACTACTTAACTCCAAACAAAAGGTAGGGTTAACTCCTCATCAAACTAATTTCCAACTTTTCCTTGCTTTAAAAAATCCTAAAATCAACTCATTTACTGAATAGTCCTTGAATTAATCCAATGTTAATTAATAATTTCATCCTAATATCCCATGCCAAAAAATACAGAGTACAAGATTATTAACAGATAAAAAGTTCCAGCATCAATCTACGAGGGAAAAACCAAAATTGCTACAAGTAACACACCACTAATGTTTGCTGTACAGTTACGGAGAAACGAATACTCCATAGATTCAAAAAAAAAAAAAAAAAAAAACACACACACATATATATATATATATATATATATAGAGAGGGGTACCAGAGAGCGTTGGAGAGGAGACGACGCAGAGAGATTGGCTTTCAGAGCGGTTGACGACGCCATGATTCACATCTCTCTCCGAGCACATACATCTGACGGTTCTCTGAGATCTCGACTACGCGCGTGTATGGACACGAAACTTGGAGAGCTGAAGACGGAGGGAGATGGAGGGAAACGGTTTGGTTGTGTGGAGGAAGCTAAGGGAGAAAGAGGAAAGGCGGCTCAGGTTAGCAGCAGAGGCGGTGTAAGTTAGAGCGCAGACACCTGGCGTATTGCGTGTTGTGTTTATCCTTGAGCCACACAGAGTTTGTGAAAGCGTTGAAATGATTGGTCCGACGTGGCAGCGGAGGGAGCGATCCGCTTCTAGCTCTAGTCTGAAGATTCCTTTCCACCTAATAAGTAGTCGTATTTTTAGGAAGAGACAGGAATGGATCAGTAGGATTATATTCGCCATTTCCAGTAATCCGGACATCCACACTTGTTAAATTTTTACAAAGGTTTTTTTTTTTTTGTTCCAAAATGGTCCCTTGACTATCACTCATTCTCAATTTTACAGTTCAACTTTCAATTGCACCCAATGTGGTCCCTTGTAAATTATCCCAAATTGGTCCTCCGTTAGATTTTTCGTCAACTGAGCGTTAATGTAGGGGTATCTCAGTCAATTCAACCCAATATTAATGTTATTGTTGATTTTTCCCAAATTTTTTTGTACGCAGTCTCTGTGATGCTGGCTCTCAAGAAGAACTTGAACCCACCATCAGCGCTGGGGTGATCCGATTCGGATCCATGCAACCGGAGGGATCCATTTGCGTCGCCACTAAAGTAATCCAACCGACACCGACGGTCAGCTCGCTGGAAAAACCGAAGATCGCCGGCATGCACCACAATCTCACCAACCACATCCACCGCCACAACTATCGTGACCTCCACCTCCGTCACTGCCATCTTCAAAAGAGACTTCAGAACAGACAAAATTGATGAAATTATAAAGAAGCTAAGATAGAAAAGACACTAGAACAGGCAAAATTGATGAAATTATAAAGAAGCTCAGAAAGAAAAGACATCAAATTGATGAAATTATAATGAAGCTCAGAAAGAAAAGACATTAGAACAGGCAAAATTGATGAAATTATAAAGAAGCTCAGAAAGAAAAGATATCAAATTGATGAAATTATAATGAAGCTCAGAAAGAAAAGACATAAACAGGCAAAATTGATGAAATTATAAAGAAGCTCAGAAAGAATGGCGAGCAACCAACGCAGCCACCACGCTACCCTCCGTATCGGCTTCCATCTCCCTCCCTCGCTTGGCAATCCGACTACCACCGATGACTTGGACAGCGGGCTGGCAACCTTTTCTCTCTCTCTTGGTAACTTCCAGTAGTAGACGAAGGCGATGATGGCGAGAAACTGCATCCCACCTCTCTGGTTTCCTTCACTGGCGAGTTGTCGTGGTTGGTCGCCCACCTTCGTTTTCCGCTATCAACATCAATTTTATGTTCTTCTTCCAAGTCCAGTGTGAGTTTATATATATTTATTATACATAATACACCAGCTTAGAGCCCCAGATGCAAATTTAAATAGTCTAGAATTCGTAATTATCAATAGTGCAAAGGTAAGCTGAAAATGAAAATTTTTCTTCCCTAAAATTTCATTCGGACCTTACATAAAAATTTCAATCGTGACTGGGTCTGAGATTTCTGAGAGGGTTCGAAGCAGCGACAGTCATGGCAGTAACGGCGGGGGAGAAGAGAGGTAATGGTTTTCAAAAAAGAGAGAGGTAAGGTCAATTGGCTGAATAAGTAGCTCACATTCGTTTCTGGAATGCTAGGTTGAAAGAACATTTGAAATATGCGCGAGTGTTGTGAATGGACGAAAATACCCCCACATTTAACGCTAAGTTGACGCAAAATCTAACGGAGGACCAATTTGGGGTAGTTTTTAAAAGTCAAGGGACCACATTGGGTGCAATTGAAAGTCAGAATGAAAAATTGAGAATGAGCGATAGTCGAGGGACCATTTTGGGAAAAAACTCGGTTTTTATGATACACTTACGAGAGAGAGGATGTAAGAAAAAAAAGGGAAAAAAAAAAGTTAAAATTTGACACGCTAAGCGTTATGAAAAAAATTGTCTCTTAACATGTTGGCGGGTACGCACAGTGCACGCCCCGGCTAAGTGCATATTGTACACAACATGCGATCTCATGCGGTCATTTATCTCCTTCTTCTCTCTCCTAGGGACCCACAAAAAACTCTTTTCTTACATGAGGAAAAAATTACTTTTCTCTCCTTCTTCTCTTTCATCCATATCATAGTGGGCTCCACAAAAAATCAACAAAAATGTGTTGGTGTGGTTGCCATCCTCATTAGTTTGAATTTTGCATTGATTTTTGCATGCCATGTAGGAAAGAGAAAAAGAAAAACGAAGGAAAAAATGAAAAAGTAAATCTGACATAAAAAGGAAAAGAAAAAAACAAAGCAGTTAGTGCGCTAGTCGGCGCATGCACTGCACGCACCTGGCTGGGCACTGTATGTGCCCCAAATGCGTAGCATTGTGTCTCTCTTATGTTGTTTCTCTCTTCTGCGAAACGCGCAAAAAATTATGTTATTGCAGGGCAACCCAAACCTCTCTCTCACTTCCACATGACAAAAAAATGGTGTAAAAACTATTGAAAATTTTCCTATTAAGATGCTCATAATTTTAAAATTTTATATTTTTTTTAATACACACATTCACAGTAAAATTGACAATTTTGTACCCAACGGCCAAACAATACAAAATTGGACATAAAAATAAGAGTTAATACCGCAAATGGTTTTCCGACAGTTGGGATAGTACTTCTTTTAGTTATTGATTTCCAATTCGACCAAAATACATACCTTGACTTTTATTTTTTACTACAAATAATCCTTCGTTAGTCTTTTTGTTAAGTGAATGTTAAATTTAAAAGTATTACCGTCAAATCAAAGATTAAATAAATCAAATAGTTAACAGCAAGTCCATCCAAACTAAGCTGATTTGTTGATACAATGTTGAAAACTGTATATCAACAAAGATGTCTGTACAAATTAAAATTAAAATTAAAATAAATTACCTAAATGCCATGAAGAAGAAGGAGCTGAGGAGGAGATGGAAGCGTGTTTCTGCATCACCGCCCATTAGTGATTGCATTAGTTTTAACATTAAACGGTGAGTGGAGTGATGTTGCGTTTCCTTTCATTTAATAAACATTTTATCGCTATCTTTATCGACAAAAATCCCACCATCTTCAATTCAACCTCGCTAGACGCTAATCAATGGTTGGAGACGGCGGTCCAGGTCAAAATTTCTCTCATGATACTCACCGCTAAACATCATGACGGGTTTTCACTAGTGTATGCTTTGATTTGACGATTACAACCTTAAATTTAACATCATTTAACAGAAGACTAACGAAAGACTATTTGTGGTAAAAAATAAAAGTTGATATATGTTTTTTGATCGAATCGAAAGTCGAGCACTAAAATAAGTATTAGTCAAATAGTTAGATGACCATTTATGGTATTAACTCTAAAAATAATGAGTTGGTCTTCAATTTTAATGTATTCTGTGTCAATAACTAATTGACTCGTTAAGAATTCCTTCAAGTCGTGTGTTAACAGGTCAACTTACTTAACATATTAAAAACACATTTAACTTATTAATATTAGCATTATTAGTTATAATGTTTATATATTATTTGTTTATTTTATGAATCAGATATATTTTCTACTTTGTTGGATTTAATAGAAGATTTTATACATATTTCTTCAAAAGTTCTATTTTTATTTTTATTCTTAAATGTTTATTAACATGTATAATGAGTTATTGTGTTATATTGTGTCGTGTAGACACAAAATCAATTAACTAAATGTGTTTATCATGTCAATATATTTAAAAATTATGCCCATTTTAATGTTTAAAACTCTAACATGTTAACATTAATAAGTCATGCATGTTCATATTTAGATTGAGTTAATATTCAATTTAATCATCGATTATAGTGATTTTCTCGGTTTAGTCATAAACGTCTTTTGTGCTTAATCAAGTCTTTGACTTTGATTATTTTACCCAATTGAATCATTTATTAAGATAGCTTGGTAATTTCATCTCTATTAATATCTAATTTAGTAGTTTACGCAAGTTAGTCTTCAACTATAGTGGTTTTACTTAATTTAGTCCTTCACTAAAGTGATTTTCTCGATTTAGTCATTGATTCTAACAACAAATAACTCAATTAGATAAAATAATCAAAGTCGAATACCTAATTAAACACACAAAAATATATATATTTAAGACTAAATAAAAAATCACTATAATCAAGAATTAAATTGAATATTAACTCTATGTTGTAAAAAGAAAAAGAAAAAAAGGCAATAAATATACGCGGATTATCGGGTGTCTTATATAATCAATGATCGTATGTAAAGTAAAAAAAGAAATGCTCTCTAGCTTGAACTCGCCGGAAAACCGAGGAAGAGCCTTGTCGACGGCAACACGATCGGCGGAGGTCCAGGATCTCCTGGAAAGAAGCACAAAGAAACCAAAAACCAACGGTAAATCCCTGATGCTAGAAGAGGAACAAGTCGTGATGGAAGGGATTGAGCAATCAAGTGGTGGAAACGATCAAGTGCCATCTCCCGAAAGCCACCATTTGAATGCAACACTAGGACTCAATGAAGCGGAGATGCATCAAGTCCCTGGGACTGAGACATATGAAAGAAGAGATCCAACTGAAGGGCTTGATTAGGAAAACAACCAGGCAGATCCATCCATGCAGAAACCAAAGGCCGTATCCTTCAGAGACATGCTGGCAGGAGGAACACCCATTGAGAAGGAACCAGAGTATTTGGACTCAGATGATGATGAAGTAGACCTAGATGAAGATCCAGAATGCCCAGAGATTCCCCTAACGAGAGAAGACAAGATCAGAATGAGAAAACCTTGGCGCGAATCCTTAATAGTCAAGGTTTTAGGTAGAAAAGTGGGTTACACCTACCTAACCAGAAGACTCAATGCAATATGGAAGCCAAAATCGAGGATGGAAGTGGTGGCACTGGATGACATCTACCATGTGGTTCGATTCTGGTCTGCTGATGACTATGAATTTGCTAAGTACGGAGGGCCATGGTCGGTAATGGAACACTACTTAATCGTCCAGGATTGGAAGCCAAATTTCGACCCTAAGTCGGCCAGGACGGAACGTGTTCTAGTTTGGGTGAGGTTTCCCGATCTTCCGATGGAGTACTACGACTACCCTTACCTTATGAAACTGGGAAGGAAAATCGGTGAAGCGAAATATGTTGATGAAGCCACAAGTGTAGGATCAAAGGGGCGTTTTGCGAGAATGTTTGTGGAAGTCGACCTCACAAAACTGCTCCTCTCCAAGTTCACAGCCAAGATGAAGGTTTGAAGGACAGAATATGAGGGAATGTATCAAATTTGCTTCCACTGTGGTTTTATGGCCATGCGGCAGAAGCCTGTCCCCGGAAATCGGCGGAGGAAGGACACACGACGGCGGAAACAGGCGGTGCTCAGGGAAACGATGGACGGCAACCAAATAAGAAAAGAGATCAACTGGTGATCATTAGACCGGAAATCGTGGAGAGATATGGTACGTGGATGATTGCGCCCAAAAAAACGTACAGGCAAAATCACGCCAATAATGGAAAGAATAAAGATCAGAAAGGAAAGGATTGGGATGGAGCTAAAGGCCCTAACGGCTC
The DNA here is from genome assembly GCF_001879475.1 of Ipomoea nil. Taxonomy (NCBI): domain Eukaryota; kingdom Viridiplantae; phylum Streptophyta; class Magnoliopsida; order Solanales; family Convolvulaceae; genus Ipomoea; species Ipomoea nil. Next base: position 3,108,431 of record NW_017616843.1, read on the forward strand.
TATGAGTGGAGAGAAGGGGTCGCAATATGGAAAGAATAAAGGGAAAGAAGCAGTAGATCAAGGAATTGGATCAACATCTATGTTTGCGGCTTTGAGTGAGGATAATGTGGAAGAAACAATTGAACCGACTGAGGAATCTAATGTGGGGAATCAAGTCGAAAATCAAGTAAGGAAAGTCGGGAAATCAGTAGGGAAAAATAAGGAAAAAGCGAGAAGACCCAATGTGCAAATCTCTGTAAAACAAATAGCAAACGAAAAAATGTGCGTCCAGGGGCCATGCAAGTTACGCGGAAAAACCATGCAGCAGCTTCAACTGAAGCTAGCACTTCCAAGAAGCCTAGCAAGACCAACCAAGCAGCTGCAGGAGACACACATACAGTAGCAAGGGGTAATTTATCGGAGAAAACGTCGGTTAGTACCACTTATTTAAACAATGCTGATATCCCCCCTCAACTGACAAGTATGGAGGAGGATATTCTGGAACACCATGGTGATCCTCCCGACCTCAATGATGAGCTAATGGAGGAAGAACCATGGCATGAGTGTGCAGAGGACAATGGCCGTGGTGGCACCTCGGAAGAGGTCGCTGCCTAGGTTTTCTGTCTCGTGCTTGTTGTTTGTTTTTGCGCTTTTTGTGTGTTTGTTGCCCCTGTTGTGTCTTCCTATGAAGATTATAACTTGGAATTGCCAAGGTGCAGCTTCTAAGATATTTATTAGAGCTACCCTAATAATCATTAGGCAACATAAGCCTAATTGTTTTTGTGTCCTTGAGCCCAAGTCATCAGGTATAGGGGCGGACGAGACGTGTATCAAACTTGGCTTTGATCAATGGCTTCGCGTAGGAACTGTGGGGATGAACGGAGGCATATGGATCCTCTGGAACAACTCTCTTAAGCTGGATGTTCTAAACACCAACCCCCAGTTCGTTACTTTGGAAATAACAAACAGTAGGAATATGGTGTGGTCCATTGCGGTTGTGTATGCAAGCCCCCCCCCCCCCCCCCCCCCCCCCTATAATCTACGACGCCACTTATGGGCGGATTTATGAAGAACTCAGCGTGGTTTGGATGAAGCTTGGATTGCTATTGGAGACTTCAACTCAATTACAAACTCTGAAGAAGTCAATTGCCCTGAGAGTTTAAATGAAAGACAAAGTAGAGAGTTTATAGAATGGATAAGCCGAGAGAATCTCATTGATCTAGGCTTTAGCGGTTCGCATTTCACAGACGTGGAACCACCGTAGAAACATTTAAAGCTGCTCGCGTGGATAGATGCCTATGTACGGAAGCCTGGATTGACAAGTTCCCGAACGCAACCATAACGCATTTACCGAACTTAACCTCGAATCACAACCCTGTCCTACTAAATCTGGAAAACCGGGCTAATAATAATAGGCCGAAGAGATTCCAGTATCAAGCAGCTTTGGGTTTGCATGAAGACTTTGGTAAGATTGTTACTAATACTTGGAGGATTTCAACCAACACTGGACTTGATTTTGATTCAAAACTGGACCTTATGAGAGAGAGCTTAAAGACGTGGAGTAAGGTGGCGATTGGAGACTTAGAGAAAAAAAGGAAACAGACCATTGCCAGGATTGATGGTATCCAAAGAGCCAGGAACTATGGTAAGAAAGGAGGCCTAATAAAACTAGAAGCCAAGTTGAAGACGGAGTTGGATGACATCCTTTATAAAGAGGAGCTTATCTGGTTTCAAAGATCGCGAGAGGAGTGGATTGCATTCGGGGACCGCAACACAAAATACTATCATGTTATAATGAAGGTCAAAAAAGCAAAAAACCTTGTGTCAAGTTTAAAGGACAACAGTGGAAACTGGACATCTGACGAGGAGCATATTATGAAAATGTTACCGGAACACTTTCGGGCCCTTTTCATGAGGGAAACAACAACGGCAAATTCAAGGTATGAATGCCCAAACTTAACAATGATTGAACATACTGATGTCTCTATTTTGTGTAGGAATGTCACGAAGGAGGAAATAAAAGCAGCTGTTTTCGAAATGGCCCCTTACAAGGCACCAGGTCCAGACCGATTCCATGCTGGCTTCTACCAAAAAACTTGGAAGGAGATTGAAGGAGATTTAACCGACACTATCCTGGAAATTTTCCATACGGCAAAACTGCCAAGAGATTGGAACGACACTCTTTTCGCTTTGATTCCAAAAGTGCAATACCCTGAGTTTGTCACCCATTGCAGACCTATTAGTCTCTGTAATGTCAAGTACAAAATTGTTACCAAGATTATCACGAACAAATTGAAGGATATTATGAATCAAGTAGTGGGAGAGGAGCAAAGCAGCTTTGTACCACATCGCCAGATCACAGATAACATTGTAGTGTACCAAGAACTCCTCCATACCATGAGGATAAAAAGAGGGGGAACAAAAGCGATGACCCTTAAGATTGATATAGAGAAAGCTTATGATAGGCTCTCTTGGGACTTCTTGCAAGACACGCTCCAAGGCTTAGGATTAGAGAAACATTGGATTGACATTGTCATGGAGTGTGTTCGGACTCCAAAGCTCGCTATCCTCTGGAAGGGCTCACAACTGGATTGGATCACGCCCACATGAGGCATCAGACAAGGAGATCCAATCTCCCCTTACTTGTTTGTGCTTTGTATGGAACGTCTGAGCCAGATGATAAAACAAGAAGTAAAGGACAAAAACTGGAAGGGCATTAAACTCTCAAGGTATGGTCCTGAGCTCACTCACCTTTTTTTCGCTGACGATATCGTTTTAATTGCAGAAGCCTCCTTAGAGCAAATGAAGGTAATCAAAAACTGCCTCCAGAAGTTTGAGGATATTTCGGGCCAGAAAGTTAGTGTCTAGAAGTCCCAAATTTACTTTGGGAAAAACGTTGCTCCTAGCCTGGCACAAGCCATCACGCATGTAGCAGGCTTTACTCACATAGAAGACCTGGGGCGGTACCTGGGTGTACCGTCGATCCACGGTAGAGTGACACGAGGCATTTTTGCACCCTTACTTGAAAAGATCGATGGGCGTTTGGAGGGCTGGAAAGGGAAAAACTTGACGCTGGCAGGTCATATTACTCTGGCCCAAAGTGTCCTAAACGCCACACCTTACTATATGATGCAATCTATGCTTCTCCCTAAAGGGGTTTGTGATGCTATTGAGAAGAGAATACGTCAGTTCATCTAGAGGGGTGGTGTGCATTTAGTAAGCTGGGATGCCGTCACGAAACCAAAGGACCAAGGAGGTATAGGTCTTAGAAGACTAAAGGAAATGAATATTGCTTTCCTAACGAAGGTGGGGTAATAAGAATTCGCACGGAAAGCCAACATCTATGGGTAAAAGTCATTATGGGTAAATACATGCATAACAAATCAGAGGATAGCGTTTTTATAAAGAAAACCAAAAGCTCAAACCTTTGGAGAGGGGTTTGTGATGCCTACCCTATTCTTTCCGAAGGAGTGAACATGAACCACGATAGCGACAATATATATTGGAGGCTAGAACCGAGTGGTTGTTGCTCGGTCGCCACTGCGTACAATGTTGCTCTCAAGTCAAATACTGGAGCTAGTGACCCCGTGTGGGGAAGAATCTGGAAACTAAAGTTACCCAGGAAAATCAACACCTTTGTCTGGCTCCTAAAGCACAATAAATTAATGACGAATGTGGAGCGCAAAAGGAGGGGATTCACGGCTGATGCACGATGTGGGAATTGTCACTCACAAGAGGAGGATATCTTGCACTGCCTACGGGATTGCAACGCTGCGAAGGATATATGGGAAGTATTTCTACCTCTGAGGCTAAAAAGTGGTTTTATTGTTTGAATTTTGATACTTGGCTTGTTCGAAATGTTACAGGTAAATCCAATGGCGGGAGAAAATGTGATTGGCCAATGCAATTTGCGATAATTGCATGGTGGAACTGGAAGTGGCGCTGCAATAAAACTTTCAATGATGATAGCTGGAGCTTAGAAAAGAGAGTCAGCTAGATCAAGGAGCAAGTGGAAGCCGTAACTACTGCCTTTGCTCGGCAGAAGATACCCAAAGGGACGGATGCGCAGAAACGTAACATTGAGCCAGGCTGGACTATCTTAAACACAGATGCTTCCTTCTCCCCTTCAAGCCATATGACCGGTTGCGGGGGAATGTTGCAAGACCATAAAGGTAACTGGATGAAGGGCTTTAGTTGCATGACGAGGACTGACAATGCAACAGAGGCAGAACTGTGGGCGATCTACTTGGGTCTAAAGTGGGCTTGGAATCAAGGCAACAGGAAGGTACACATTTTAAGCGATTCGAAACAGGCGGTTGAATGGCTAAATGAGCAACATGCCATTCTTGGTGACTGCAGTACCTTAATCAAATGGTGCAAGGATTGGATAAAGAAAGATTGGTCAATTATCGTGGAACACATCCCCGGGAAGAAAATGCTGCGGCGGACTAGCTAGCCGGAGAAGCTCCTCGACGGCACTGCGACTGGATGGATTTCCACCACCCTCTAAAGGAAGTTTGCGACATTCTATGCGCGAACACTGGGACTGTTGTGTCCGCTGACGTTAACAACTAGCGTTAGTTGGGTAACCTCCTTTTTTCCCAAAAAAATAAAATAAAATTGAATATTAACTCTATTTAGATTTATCATATTTGTATCGTTATCAACTTATCATGTCAAATCATTAACAAAGGCATTTACATAAATTGTCATATCTAATTCACACTAGATGTGATTATGTACTCAATATTTTTTATCTTAATAAATAAATTTTAAAAATTATTAAAATATAAACTAAATGTACAAATTAAATTTCCAATTCCATTGTAAAATATTACAATTTTAGAACTCTTATGTGTATGAACTATGAAGGAAGGTACGTGATACCTTTAAGGCTTTAATTTTTGTTCGTTTTCCTTATGCTTTCAAAGTTGTATATGAGACTTAGAACATTATGTATTGTATTTTTAACTAACAAAAATGTCTAGACTTATTCAACACATCCCATTCCCTTTACTTAGAAATATAATATTCACTGAATTAATGTTTATTATTTGTATGCATAAGGTTTATTATTTGTACTCATAAAGTACATTATTTATGAAAAAGTATTTTGATGTATGTTTCACAATAAAATTTGCCAATTCACATCAATCCTTATACCATGGACCAGGGTTCATAATGCAATGTGAGCCTTGATACATGTGTATGTGTCTTATGTTGTGAGTTTTTGTATCTTGTGTTATGAAATTCTGTACCTTAAGAGTATGAATTCTATACCTGAAACAAATTAGTAATTGTGTCTTATGTTATGAATTTATGTGTCTTGTGTTGTGAAATTCTCTACCTATGATTCTATGAGCACAAATTATGTACCTAAATCAAATTTGAAAAATAAGTAAATATATAGCATGTATATGCGTCTTGTGCTGTGATTTTTTGTCTCATGTTATAAAAGTTTATACCTTACGTGTATGAATTCTGTACTCGTTTTGATCCAGGATCTATAATGCTATGTGGACCCTTAATCCATGAAATAAATTGCCAATTCACATGCATTGGGTATAGGTTAACTATTGGGAAAACAAACAGAACCGCTAAATTATGGCAAATCAGACTCTGAACCATGGTCCAAAATGATGCTATTTCTTTTACAGCACGTTTGGTTCACGGAATGAATTTGGATGGAATAAGAATGCTATACCACAGGAAATGAAATATGTAAGGAATAGAATATAAATTGTATTCTGTTGTTTGGTTGGCTAAAGGAATAAACTTTAATAATTATATTCCAGTGTTTGGTTGGTTAAAGGAATAAAAATGGAATAGGTTTTAAAGACATAAATACTCTTATACAAAATAATAATAATAATAATAATAATGAATATGATTATGATATACTGAATGTTATATATATATATATATATATATATATATATATATATATATATATATATATATATTTATATACATCTATATGCATGTGTGTGTGAGAGCATAACAATAACAATAATAATAATAATAATAATAATTATTATTATTATTATTATTATTATTATACAAATACATATTTATATTTATATTTATTTTCCCACTTATCTCACATCGGTTGGAGAAGTAAGAAATGGAGCCTTGAGGCTCCTATAAAAGGAGCCTAAAGGAGCCTCAAGGCTCCATAATTTCAATTGCAATGCTCATCCGCTAGGCAAGCTTGCAATGCCCATCCGCTAGGCATGCAGATGGACAGACTACTTAATTTAGGAGCCAAGACTCCATAATTAAGGAGTCTATACAGTTAATTTTTTTATTTACATATACATATACATACATACATACATACATATATATATATATATATATATATATATATATATATATATATATATATATATATTGATAGATAAAAATTATAATTAATTAAATATAAACATTTATATAATACATTATATTTATTAAATAAATATAAATATTATATAATGTGCAAACGGTATTTTTGATATTTGTGATATAAAGACTATTCCCAAGGGCATGGGAATAGCTAATAAATACCAAACACCCCCCCCCCCCCCCCCCCCCTAGGAATGGCTATTCCCCTTGCAAAGGTAATAGCTCATTGCTAAGCATGTTATTCATATGATTCCTAGGCATGTTATTCTTATGACAAAATGATCCAACCAAACGATGAAATAGGTAAGAAACGGCACCCATTCCACCTGTTCCATGTAATTAGTTCAGTTTGTATAGCATATTCAGTCTCATTTCATATACATTGTAGTTTCATTTTAGCACAACTAAAGTTTCATTTTGTTTCAACTAAAGTTTCATTTTGTTTCAACTAAAGTTTCATTCGACATTATACATACAATAGTCTTATTACAATGAGACATGTTATTGAATTTTATTTTATACTCACTGTAGTCTTATTACAACACCACTAAATTATAATTCTAATTCAACTACGGTTTAATTGGACAATATACACTCAAATATGTGAAACTGTTATTTAGTTTCATTTTATATACACTGTAATTTCATTACAATACAACTACAGTATCATTTTGATATAACTACAGTTTCATTTGACAATATACACTCAATATGTGAGACATGTTATTCAAATTCTTTGTATACATACTATAGTTTCATTTTAGCAACTACAGTCAATATGTATCATTTCTATTCAACTACAGTTCTATTTGAGAATATACATTCAATATGTGAGACATGTTATTCAGTTTCATTTTATACATACCGCAATTTCATTTCAACACAATTAAAGTATCATTTCAATTCAATTATAATTTCATTTGATAATATAAACACAATATGCGACACATTTTCATTATATTTTAGCTACACTGTAGTTTCATTTTGTTATGAACGTAAAAAAAAATATATGAAATCTATTAAAAAGTAACGACGGTTGTTTTTTACTTAAAAGAAATGGCACCGTTTTCGGACCATGGTCCACGGTATAACAACTGCTAAATTATCTATAGCAGTACGAAACTATCCAGTTTCCAGGAATAAACATTGGTGAACATTCTCAAGTACGAGCCCAATATTGGGCTTGATAGTTTGGCCCACTAAAATTATTGATCTTATATTATAATGATTTTTTTTTTAGTAATTGTGCAGATAAACAATATATTCCGTTGATATGAACATTCATTCATTCAATCACACAGATAAATAATTTTCTCAGAATAATGGGATCCCCATTTTCATATTGTTGAAACTATAACATAATTGCTTAAGAGAAGTTGGTAATGAATGATGAGACGTGTGCATAAGCCATAAAGAAGCGAATTATTGTACTAAATTGATGCTATCAATAATTGGTAGTGTTTTGTTGGACTTACAAGTGTATGAGAGCCATCTAAATACAGTGAAGTCGTTGTTGGTTGTGATTGCGTTGGTGTGACTTGACCATAACTCCTATAGAATATTTGGTTTTTCCAATAATAATAATAATAATAATAATAATAATAATAATAATAATAATGTCAATGACCTTGTGGTCTAATGACACGAAGTGACTCCCCAAATGAGAGGTCATGGGTTCGAACCTCAGTAGGAGCGGTATTGACACTCTTTGTGCTTTAGTAGGGACTAGCCTCTCAGTAGGTTAAGAGAGTAGTTATGAACAAATACAACATAACAGAGAACAGAATTAGTAGTAAGGACCTAACGACTTTTATGGAACTTGTTGGGTTAGGCGGTTATGCCAATTTAACCTCTTTGATTTAGAGACCAAGTCTAGCCTCCTTGACTGCCTAATTAAAGGCCTAACGACTTTTATGGAACTTGTTGGGTTAGGCGGTTAGGCCAATTTAACCAAAACAATTATAGAAATATTTGATTTAAAAATAAAAAAACTAATCCTAATTTCTCTCTCTAGCCGTGTCTAGGGTTCAGCTTCCCCTCCTAGGTTTCTGTGCATTTCTTTCATTTCTTCCCGGCGATCTACCGGCGTTTTTTGCTTTCTTGTTGTTGTGATTAGGCATCCGCTTGGTCTGTGTGTTGCTCCTGTTCTTGCATGGCATCAGCGACGTTGACAGGTAGTGTTGCAGGGCTCACTGCCCGTTTGGGCTGATATGGTGCTTGAAGACGAGGCTGTGGAGTTCGAACCAGTTGGGGGGGTGTTGGAGTCATTGCAAGCGGTGCAGGGGAGACCTGGGTGTTGGCAGGACGTTTCTTGACGGACAAGATGGTTAAAGTGGAGTACATGAGGCAAGTTATGGCTTCCGGTGAAGGGTGCCTAGATTTTTGAAATCCATCCGAACTTGTTCTTGTTTGCCTTCTACCACAAGACGGACATGCAACCGGTTCTCGATGAGGGGCCATGATCGTTCGAGAACAGTACCTTAGTTTGCAAGCAAGTTGGAGACGGTGTGTTACCCGGGGACGTGGTTCTGGACTCAGTTGACATGTGGGTTCAACTCCATGGTCTCCCTCTAGGTTATACATCGTACGTGATCCGAGAGTAGATTGGGAACTTTATTGGTTCCTTTGTTAAGTGTGATGACAGGTTTACCAGGGTTCCGTGGAAAAGCTTTTATCGTGTTCATGTTTTAATTCCTGTGGCCAAACCGATCAAACGGCGCATGAAACTCATCAAACGTGACAAGACAAGTTGTAGGGTGTCTTTCAAGTACGAGCGCCTCCACAAATTTTGCTTCTTCTGTGGTTTATTTGGACACTCGTACAAGTTTTGTTTAAAGGCGAGGACGCACCCATCCTTGTTGAGCAATACCCGTATGGGGCTGACCTGCGCACGGGGACGAACCGGGGGCGGAGAGCTATTGGGGAGAGGTGGTTGGTGTCAATTGGTAGTCAGGCTCGTGCAGACGGTGAGTCGGGCTTAGCCGAGGAGGGGCGGGAGTACGCTGCAGGTGGCGTGACTTTGGATGGACGACGGGAAGGTGAGGTAGGTGTGGTGGCAGCTTCTAAGCGACAAAGGGAGGTGACGGTGGGCGGTGGTAGAAGGCAGGAAAGTGGAAGTGGCGATGTTGCTATGGTTGAGGCTCCAAAAACTTGTTTTCAGCAGGTTCTGGTTCCCAGACCTGCCTATCATCATGAGAACGTTAAGCTGGAACTGTCGTCGCAAGAAGCCCGATTTTGACTTTCTTATGAATACCAAGGTGGGGCGGATACATGTTGAACGTCTCCGCGTTAGGCTTGGCTTCGAAGGTTTATTTTATGTTGATAGTGTTGGTCTGAGTGGGGAATTGGCTCTGTTGTGGAGGAAAAAAACACGACCAGACTGTTGAGTTTCTAAAAAAAATCATGTGCAGGTAGAAGTTAGTTTAGTAGGTAGTGGTGTTTGGCGTATGACAAGTTTTTACGGTTTTTCTAAGCGAAGTAGGAGAAGAGATTTTTGGGATTTGCTTAGGTCCCTAGCTGGTAGATGCTCTCTCCCATGGGTGATTTTAGGGGATTTTAATGATCTCCTATTTCAAAATCAGAAGCGTAGGGGAAACCCCTATCCTAATAGTCTCCTTCGCGGTTTTAGGGATGCGGTGGATGAGTGTGGTTTAGTTAAGTTGCCCATGGTGGGTTACCAATTTACATGGGAGAGGGGGAGGTATTATGGATTGGATGGAGGATAGGTTGGATAAGGTTCTTGCAAGTGAGGGCTGGTGTAGTAGCCTATCAGAGGCAAATGTGGTTAACATCTTGACTCATTCGTCTTATCACTCAGCTCTCTTCTTGGGGGTCAAGGATGCACGGGTTAGGGCCGGGAACATTAGAAGGGGCTCCAGGTTTGAGATGACTTGGCTGCTAGACGAGGGCTGTAGAGGGGTGGTGGAGGATGTGTGGCAAGAGGGCAAGGAACGTGGCTTATTAGATTGTCTTCAGCACTGTGGGGGCCGATTGTTACGTTGGGGAGGGGATCACTTCCAGATGTTTGGTGGACAGATCAAGAGCCTCTGTAGGGATCAGATGAACCTGAGGGGGCTTAGGGACCCAACATCTTTGGCAGAGTTCCAATGCATTGAGGCACAACTGTGCCGGTTGGAGGCCTAGGAGGATGTTTTTTAGAGGCAGAGAGCCAAACAACATTGGTTGAAAGGTGCTGATGCCAATACTAAGTTTTTTCATAGGTATGCTTTTGCATGTAAAAAGAAAAATACTCTCTATAGATTAAAGAATGAGTCTGGTGCCTGGGTGGAGGGTGATAAATTGAAGTCTGTTGTGCTTAATTATTTTGATGATATCTTCTCCTCTAATTGCTTTTCCTCTGTGGATTCATTTACTGGTACTATAGTCCCCCGTGTTTCACAAAGTCAAAATGACGCCCTCCTTCGGCCTTTTGAGTTAGAGGAAGTTAACACTGCTTTGTTTTCCATGTTCCCTAATAAAGCACCTGGCCCAAATAGGATGAATCCAGAATTTTATCAGCATTTTTGAGATGTGGTGGGGGGGGGGGGGAGGTGGGTGTTTAATCATTTGTGTTAAATTGCCTTAGTTCTTGTTCTTTCCCAGGTGGATTTAACGATACTAATGTTGTTTTTATCCCTAAGAAGAAAAACACATAAGTAGTGTCTGACCTCGGGCCTATTGCCCTGTGTAATATAGTCTATAAGATTATGGCTAAGATGATTGCTAACAGGATGAAGCCTCTGTTAGGGGATGTAATCTCTGAATCATAGAGCACTTTTATTCCTGATAGGCTAATCACTTATAATATTCTTCTTGATGCGGAAATTAGTCATTATCTGAATAGAAAGCAATGTGGGGTGGTTGGTTGGAGGGCCTTCAAGTTAGACGGCTAAGACTTATGACCATATGGAGTATTCTTTCCTCCGTAAGGTGCTTGTGGCATTGGGTTTTGCTGATGGATGGGTGAATTTGGTTATAAATTGTGTCACCATGGTTTCATATAGCTTTCTGGTTAATGGTGAAAATATTGGGCAGGTTACCCTTACTCATGGACTTAGACATGGTGATCCCCTTTCATATTTGTTCATTATTTGTGCAGAAGGGCTCTCTTTATTGGTACAACAGGCTGAGTCTCAGGGTTCTTTTCATGGCTGTAGGGTGGCCGGAGGGCCCCCCCTATCTCTCATTTGTTCTTTGCAGATGATAGCGTCTTTTTTTTTTTTAAGGCAAATGCCTAGGAAGCATGGTTATCAAGCACTGTCTTAGTATGTATGAAAATATGTCTAGGAAGGTTGTGAACTTTCACAAGTCAAGTGTGTGTTTTAGCAGGAATACGGCTGAAACTGATAGGGAGGGGGTGGCGTTAGTTATGGGGGTTACCCAGGCTCCCAATTTTGAGAAATATTTGGGTTTACCATCCTTTGTGGGAAGGAACAAAAGAGAAGTTTTTTCATACATTGAGGATAAGATCAAACAGAGGATTGAGTCATGGAATAAGAAGTTTCTCTCGCAAGCAGGTAAGGAAATTCTCTTGAAAAGTGTGGCTCAAGTTATGCCTATCTTTTCTATGAGTGTTTTCTTGCTCCCTGAGTCTGTATGTTTGTCAATTGAAAGGGCTATGAATCACTATTGGTGGGGAATGGGTAATGAGAGGGGGATCCATTGGAAGGCCTGAGATCATTTATGTGTGCCTAAAAAGTTTGGTGGTTTAGGTTTCAAAAAGCTTAGGGCGTTCAATTTGATTTACATGTTAGGAAAGCAGGTCTGGCGGTTCCTAACCAAGCCCCAATCTTTAGTGTCAAGGGTTTATAAAGCAATGTACTTTCCAAGTCTTCTTTTATTGATGCTTCTGTAGGCAATTGCCCGAGTTTCTACTGGCGTAGTATTATAGCAACTCATGAATTGATTTGTAGTGGAATAAGGAGGAGGATTGGGAACGGTAATTCAACTTTGATATGGGGGCATCCCTGGCTACCAGATGATCTTAGCCCAATGATATAGATTGTTATGCCCCATGAGTTAAGTGGCTTTTTGGTTTCTAGGTTAATTGATCAGGCTACTAATTCGTGGGATCAATCTATTTTGACTGATATTTTTATCCCTACTGATGTGGAGCGTATTTTGAGGATCCCCATTAGCCTAGATTGTGAGAATTCTTGGTATTGGCAAGGGGATCCAAGAGGTTGTTACACAGTGAAAGATAGATATAGACACATCACACATTATTGGAAATTATGGTAGTAGCCCCGGAGCTTTTGATAAATGGCCACCCTTGTGAAAAATTAAAGCCCCCCCTCCCCCTCCCCCCAAGTGGAGGACTTTTTTTTATGGAGAGCCCTCAATAATATCCTCCCACTACCACGAACTTGATTTTAAGGAGAGTTGGATGTTGATCCCTCATGCCCAATGTGTGGTCTTGATCATGAAAGCACAATGCGTGCCATCATCTTGTGTGACTTTTCAAAACTAGTTTGACATGAATCCTCTATTCCTATTTCTAATTTGGTTGGAAACACTTTTTTCATGTGGTTTAGTAATTCAATGAATGTTCTTACGGAGGGGGATCTTGTTGTGGCTACGACAGTAACTCAGCCGTATGGGAGAGGTCTTTACAGCTACCAAGGAGAGTGTGGCTGTCGGCAAATGCAGCGGTGCATGCTTGGCAGCAAGTGCATCCCAAGTGCAACACCTTGGCTGCTTCTTCACCAATTTGCGTACAGACTGCTGCAGTGGAGGGCTTGGATGCACAGCCAGTCAGGTGCTTCTGCAATGCAAGCTTCCACCTGTTAACCAATAAATCTACGGTCGGTGCTATAATGCTATCACCGGACGGCTCCTTCACAACACCTTTCAATGGGTTGCTACCTCACTGCTTCTCCCCCCTCATGGCCGAGTCATTAGCTTGCAAGGAGGAGCTATCTTGGATTAAGGATCGTAGTGTTTCATCTGTGGAACTCTTCACTGATTGCTCCAACCTCCAGCATATTTTATCTTCAGCTCATGTCAATCTTTTTTCTTATATTGGTTTTACTATTGATGCTTGTAGGTCTGTTATGTCGTCTCTTAGTCGTTGTTCAGTTAGTTTGGTCCCTAGATCTGCTAATCTAGGTGCTCATACTCTTGCTTCTTAAGCTTTTTCTCAGACTAGTGCTTTGTATTGGGACTCTGTCCCTGCTGACTCTATTTCTACTTTGATATAATATACCATTTGGTTGGCTTTCAAAAAAAAAAACTAATCCTTTGATTTATGTTTTTTTTTTTTTTTACAATATCAATCTATGAGGTCCTCAAAAGAAAAAAAGAAAAGTAAAAAAGAAATAGCAATCATATAGGCTGACATGCAGAAAAGAAAGCCCAAGTAACCTACAAGTAGGGAAAATAACTCGATAAGTTCACATGTAGAGAAGACGGTCCAAAAAGACAATGCACCTCAAAGAAAAAGAATTAGCAACCGGACATGCACGCACGTAGGGAAGGTAGCCAAGAAGCCTAAAACCACATAAGGCAGCTCAATAGGTCCGCATGTAGGGAAGGTAATTGAAAAACAACCTTGGTACACTCACAAGGAAGAAGGCACCCCCAAGGTGGCTATGTACCAAATAAGCTCACATTGAGAGAAAACGACAAAAATTATTGTTGGGCCCTCATGCAACAAAGGCAGCCCAATAGGCCCGCAAGTGACCAGAAAATAATCTTAGTGGATCTACAAGGAAGGGAGGCACCTCAAGGTGACAATGCTCCAAATAAGCCCGCATAGAAGGAAAGCGGTAAAAATTCTTGTTGGGCTCATAGGTAGGGAAGGCGTCTCAATAGGCCCGCAAGCTTTCAGGAAACAACATTGGCAAACTCGCAAGGAGGGGAGGCGCCAAATAAGCCCACACGGAGATCATACAACAAAATTTCCATAAAGCGGAGGAAATACGACAAACAAAAAAAATCTTCTTTCTTATCTCTAAAAATCTTCGCACAACTGCACGGAACCCTTTCCAGCACCTGAACCCTTCCGTGTGTGTGTATATATATATATATATATATATATATATATATATATATATATACTTGAAAATTTTTATTGTTTCCAAAATAGTCTTGAATAAATTTTTTGTCCATGTTTTCAATTTTTCCTACAAATTGTCTTTTCCGCAGGCATTGTTTTGAGAATTTATTTTTCAAAAGTTTACTTTTTCAAACAGTTTTTTAAGCTTTGCTCCTTCTTCTTCTCTTTACTACTGCCAAATACATACATATATACATACATACATATATATATATATATATATATATATATATATATATATATATATATATATATATATATATAGGGATGCACTCAGGTGCGAATAAGTGCTCAGGAGGGAAATGCGAACGAATCAGCGTGCGGCACGTGTCCAGATCTAATAATTTAAAAAAATGCGGTGGCATTTTCGTAAATAATTGAACATCGAAGTGCAAGTAAAATCACTTACAAGTGCACCTACTTTCACCTATAAGTGCATGTAATATTGCCTTTGATAGTGTTAATTTCCACATAATGCGGTATTTAAATAAATATGAGACCAATTAAAGCAAATAAATAACTCTTATTGATCACAATGAAGGCCCTAAGTACAATCTACTTGGTTGCTCTGAGTACCGACTGACTACGGTCGGGATTCTCTAACAACAACCTATCGATCGTCCAAAAGTCCCCCCACACTGTAGCTGCTGTGGGTATTTATAGCCGCTGGGCCGGAGACACGAGTCCGGCCGTCCAGCATGCATCCCACGTAGCAACCACGTGTCACCTTCTCGGGTGCCCTGCCTGTCAACACGTAGAGTCGCCACGTGTTTCTCACCAGCTTTCTCGCTAAAGGGCTACCGCTCGGTGATCAGCAACGCCATTCGGGCACTACCCGTTCGGGAACCGAGGGTTCATCACCAGAAACCCGACCTGTAACCTGCAAAAACAAGAAGACAAGAACAAAGGCACGGGGGTCGGGATAACATTATGCCGGTCGGGGTATTCCCTACCAAGAGCCCCCCAGCCCGGGCCTTTTTGATCGTCCGGGAAAAAACGGGACGGGATGAAGAAGCCCAACCGTCCGCCGCCAAACCGACCGGCCAGCTGTCATTCCCTCCCTTGCCACGTGTCGACTACTGCCGGCCTCTACGACTGCAACGGTCGCCTCGGAATCAGCCGCGGTCGCGTCACGCAAGTGGTTTCCCGCCCAAACGCTCTCCTATAAATAGGCCCTTGAGGCTTTCATTTGAACTTTCCTCAATCTTCTGGATCGATCAGCATACTCGGAGAGTCCTGAGCGAGCACCTTAGCAGATCAATCGAGCAAACCAACTTCAAGCTTCTCAAAAGTCTCCTCAATCGGTAAGCCCTCTAATCCTCTGCTTTTATACTTGCTTTATATTTTCATATAGCGGTTGGTAGGGCAAGACTAACCTTGACCCAAACGTCTCGAACCCCACACTAATCCCGACCGACCTTTAGGTAGAAAGAATGTCAGAATCGGACAGCCAGAACGTGTCAGTCGAAGATTACGACGATGAGGTCGAGCAGGTCAGCGAGGAGGTGGACATAATGTCCTACTCGCCAGAGGTCGTTCACCGACCACAGCAGTCTCCCGAGCGAGCCCCCGATCAACGACGGTCATCAAGCTCGTCTAGGACATCGGGATCGAGCTCTAGCGGATCGGGGAGCTTGAGCGGAGAGAGCGGGGAAACGTCCACGAGCGGACGGAATTCCCCGGCCGAAGGCGTTCGGAAAACGCCTACGAGGGTAATTGGGGATTACCCTCGAGCCGAGCCCCAAGAGGGCGATCGAGCAAACGACGCGGAACCGGTCGAGGAAGACCCGGCCGAGCAGGCGGCGCCGGGCGGGGACGGGTTCGAGTTCCTCAACAGCGAGAGCATCGAAATCCAGATGAGCCTCCTGACGAAAGGAGAGGCAGCCAGAATTACGGCAACACTCGTTGGTCGGGTCGAGTTCAACACCAGCCGCCAGCTCGGGAATATCATCGAGCGGAATCGGGGAAAGTGGCTCGGGATGCATTATGACTCCCTTATGGCCCCGATCACTTTCCCCTTCTCGGGCCTCCTCACCGCGTTCCTGGGTTACTACCAGGTCATGCCCGGTCAGATCTGCCCGAACGCGCATCGGATGATCGCGTGCTTCCCCCAGATTTGCAGCCGGCACAACTTGTCCTGCACCATGGAACTGTTCAAATTCGTCTACCAGGTAAAGGTATTGGCGGCCACATATGGGGGCGGGTTCCTAATGACCCAATCCCGAGCAGATATGTGCTCGATCGAAGGCTTGCCCGGGAATAACCGGGGGTGGAAGAACCAGATCTTCTCAGTTAAATACGATCCGTGGATCCTCCCGGTCGAGGGAGTGTGGAGACAGCGCTTCCGGAAACAAGTTATTCTGGTCGAGACACAGGCCCTCAAGGATGCGGTCACCAAGATCTCGTGCGAGATCTATGAATACCAGATCTTCAAGACGCCCGAGAGCTACGAGGCAGCCAAACTACCCGAGCCAGTCTACGATCTGACCGAGAAATACAAGCCCATGTCGGCGGGCGTAACAATTGCAAGGATGCCCGCTCGGGGCAAGCGAAAGGGAAAAGGTCTAACATTAACCAATTCTCCCCGATCTTAACATCCCGAACATCTTCTTATCCCGATCTAACCACCTTTTATTTCTTTGCAGAGATGGCTGGTTTTGGAGATAATGATGCCCCTCTACCCCCGGTGGCCAAGATCTCACTTGGCAAGAAGAAACTGAAGACCAAGCCGGCCGGGGAAAAGGAGATTTCGGTTTCCCGACCAGTGGGCACCTCGACCGTCACTACGCCCAAAGGGTATGTAGCCGACGCGTTGGATGTATTGGTTGCCCGGGTGGCCGTTGCCAAGGGCAAAGAGAAGGTGCCTGAGAAGGGCGTGGCCGGGAGTGGCGGCCTGAAGCGCCGACGGGAACAACGCAGCCCAAACCCCTCGACCGGGGGAAGCAAAGACGGCTCGTCCATTCTCGCCCGGATCGGCAATGCCGGGCCCGCCAAAGAAGACCTGGGCAGGCTGACCCCGACCCAGGTGGCCGAGAAGATTGGCTACGACCTGGCCGAGGTAAACGTTTCCTTCCTTTATCTTTTTTATGCAAGTATCCTCACTCGGGCTAACCCGATCGTATGTATGCATTGTAGATCTCCCGAGCGGGCCAATTCCTTCAACAACGGGCTCTGCAGGTCAATGAGGCCGAGGCCTTGAAGAAGGTCGCCAACCGGCGATTACAGGAGATCCGGGACCTCGAAGCGGGTCTCAAGAAAGCGAAGGAGGACCTGAAGAAGAGCCGGGAGGACCGGGAGCTGTCTGAGAAGCTCGCGCAACAGGCGATCGGGGAGGTCGCCGAGTTGAAGACAGCGGCCCAACAGGCGACCGGGGAGATCGCAGCGCTGAAGGCTCGGTTGAACAACCCGGACTAGCTGGCCCGGTTCCTTTTCCGGGACAACGAATCAGGTGCTCAGTTCCTTACAGCGGTCCGGGGTACCACGGCCGAGGACGAGCTGATTTGGTCGTTCGGCCGGTGGGCCTTCAAGAGCGGCTAAAGGAAGATGCGCGAGAAGACCCAGAAAATCATGGAGCAGGCGCTCGAAGGGGAAGACCTTCAGCTGGTCCTGACCACACTTCCTCCAGATCTTCCCGACCCCGGGCCAGCACCTTTTGATCCGAAGCCGAGGACGGCCGAACCATGCGGGTCCGCTGCGGCCTACCCGAGCCAGGCAGAGCCTTCGAAGAAATAGTTATAGGCTCTTCTTTTTGTAAATGGACCTAATTGGGAGCCCGGTCCTGAGTTGTACCGGGCACCTTTTATATTAATGAAATTAGCTTTTTGTTCAACTTGTATCACTCATCCTCATTTGCACTTTCATCTTCAATTACACATGCGCCGAACACTTAATGCTCAACCTAACGGCCTTATGGCCTGGTCATGCATTTTTCGGCCCACTCATTGCCCGACCTTGCGGCCTCATGGCCCGGTCGTGCATCATTCGATCAGTCTATTGCTCAATCTCGCGGCACGATCAGGTTTACCCGATCTCCTGGCCTTGTCGACTTTTGAAAATTATCAAGCCTCTTCGATCGGGGCATTCCCGAGCGACGGACCTGTAGCACTTCCTGAATCCTAGCCCCTACACTATTGTGCGCTCGAGGCACGAGTGGGTGCAATAGTGGAAAGAAGTTGGACGGATCAGGGAATTATGCTGAAGCTCTGGCTTTCCCGATCGGTGGCGTGACCCAAATGTCCGCCGAAGAGAAGCGCGTTTGACCGGTCGACGTACCCGCCCGGTCGAGGTAACGTGGTGATGAACCAATCTACATTTAACGAAGATAAGGAACAAACCGATCGTGCCGCCGTGTGCAAACGGTCGAACAATCAACGATCGTATATACATTGAATTTTCCCGCTCGTAGGCGGTTAAGATAATATTCGTAATTTACAAATAAATGACGAACGAGGCCGACTCGCAGGCCGAGCCCCCACTTCGTCTAAAATAATAGAAAATAGGCTAATGCCTAAACATAACGAGGTGCTCGGAATTCCAAGTCCCCTCAACCACCTGACCGGTTGTTGTCTCCAGTTGGTATGTTCCCGGCCGCACTACTGCGCCGATGATGTACGGCCCTTCCCAATTCTGAGCTAGCTTTCCGCCTTCCAAAGGTTGACTGGCCTCCCGTCGACGTAGAACGTAATCTCCCACCTGGAAATATCGAGGGTTGACCCAAACGTCCTTTGAACTCTTAACTCTTTTCTGATACTCGGTCATACGCCGAGCGGCTAACTCTCTCTTTTCCTCGACCCCATCGAGATCTACGACCATCGAATGTTCATTCTCCTCTGCATTGTAGGTTCTTTCTCGGTCGGTCGGGATCCATGCCTCGATCGGGAGTCGGGCTTCTGCTCCGTAGACAAGGGCGAAAGGAGTCTCCAAAGTAGCCTCCCTCGGGGTCGTCCGATAAGTCCACAAAACGTAGGGCAACTCATCAGCCCAACTACGACCACCAGAGTGTAGCTTCTTCTTTAGACCCTCTAGAATTGTTCGATTGACATTCTCCACTTGTCCATTTTCCTGCGGGTAAGCCACCGACGACCGGACGTGGGTCGTCCCGATCGTGGCCAAGAAATTCTGGAAATATTGGCTTATGAATTGGCGGCCGTTGTCGCTGATGAGATGCACGGGCACACCAAAGCGGGAAATCACATTGCGCCATAAAAACCGAGCACACTGCTAAGAGGTGATCGTAGCTAACAGCTCGGCTTCAATCACTTGGAGAAGTAATCAATGGCGACAATAACAAACTTTCTCCGACCGGAGAGCTGAGGGAAGGGGCCTAAGATATCCACCCCCCATCTTGCGAAGGGAATTGCAGTCGTGACCGGTTGATAGAAAGTGGCCGGTCGTCCAGGCATCCGGGCAAACAATTGGCACGTCTCACATTCCCGAGCTAGCTTCTCACAATCTTGCTGGAGGGACGGCCAATAGTACCCGATCAGCATGATTCGACGAGCTAGAGATCGGCCTCCTTGATGTGACGAACAGATGCCCGAGTGCAATTCCTTCATTACAAGATCGGCCTCAAATGCGGTCAAGCAACGCATAAGAGGACCTCCATACGATCGCCTATAGAGACGACCATCCAAGACTTGGAACATCGGGGCTCTAAGCTTGGCCTTCCGAGCACGCTGGGGGTCGTCTGGAAGTCGACCGTGCTCGAGGTATTCTTTCAGATCGGTGATCCAATTATCTTCTACCGGTTGGATAGGATTAACCGGCAACCGGTCGATGCTGTGCTTCGGGATCACCAAAATCCAAGCGATCTTCGACATGTGTTCCGGGGCGTCTTGGGCCAATTTGGACAAGATGTCCGCATCGGCATTATCCAATCGGGGTATGTGCCGGACGGTATATCTCCGGAACTGGGCTAACTTCTCCATGGCTAGGTCTCGGTATAATTGCAGTCGTTCTCCATTCACTTCATAATCACCGAGGACCTGCCCGACCACGAGCGCGGAATCCGTCTGAGCTCAAATGTATTCAGCTCCCAAGTCCCGAGCACACTATAAGCCATTGACAAAGGCTTCGTACTCGGCTTCATTGTTGGTCGGATGGAACTGATACATAAGCGCAAAGTAGACCTTGAATCCCTCCGGGCTCGTGACAACCACTCCTCCTCCTGCCCCTTTCTTGCTGCTCGACCCATCATTAGCTAACGTCCACCACTCAGCCTCGGGATCCGCGACCTCGGGGGTCGGGTATCCCGGGCGGTGCACTCGACCAAGAAATCTGCAAGGGCTTGACCTTTGATAACGGGTCTTGGTCGGTATTCTATCGCGTACTGGGTCAGCATTAACGCCCACTTAACTAGGCGACTGGATGATGAAGCAGTTCGGAGGACTGGCCCGATCGGCTGATCGGTCAAAACGCGAATTGCTCGACCTTGGAAGTAGGGAGCCAACTTCTACGCAGCAATATACAAGGCGTAGACTACCTTCTCTAACCGGGAGTACCGGAGCTAGGGACCATGTAGCGCGTGGCTTACATAGTACACCGGTCACTGGACTCCTTCCGGATCGGTTCGGCACAATACTGCACTTACTGCTCTATCGGATACGGCGAGGTACACATCTAGCTCTTCCCTGAGCTCGGGCTTCGACAGCACAATTGGTGACATGAGATATTCCTTCAACTCGTCGAAAGCCGCTCGGCACTCGTCATCCCAGACGAAACCATTGAATTTACGCAATACCTTGAAGAAAGGCAAAGCGCGCTCGGCTAACTTGGAGAGGAACCGGCTGAGAGCTGCCAACCCACCGGTCAATTACTGGACTTCCTGAACGGTAGAAGGTGGTTGCATGTCCAGAATTGCCTTGACCTTGGCCGGGTTGGGCTCGATTCCCCTCTTGGTCATCATGTAGCCGAGGAACTTCCCTGTCTGGACCGCAAATGTGCACTTGGTTGGGTTCAGCCTCAACTGGTACTTCCTCATGATCTGGAAGCACTCCTGGAGATCCCGAGTGAGGTCGGATCGGTCCCGACTCTTGACCAGCATATCATCAATATATGCTTCCATCGTTCGACCTAGAAGATCGGTGAAGAGCATATTAACCATCCTCTGATAGGTCGCCCCCGCATTGCGGAGGCCGAACGGCATCACTCGGTAGCGATACAGCCCGTCTGGGGTCACGAAGACTGTTTTGCTCTCATCTTCATGGTGCATCATTATTTGATGGTACCCTTTAAATGCATCCATGAAGTTCATCAACTCGGCCCCAGCCGTCTCGTCGACCATCTGGTGGATGCTCGGTAGTGGATACGGGTCAAGCGGACAAGCCTTATTGAGGTCGGTGAAATCAATGCACATCCTCCAAGCTGGGGGCTTAGGAACAAGAACAATATTAGCCACCCACTCGGGATAAATCACCGGTCGGATGTGCTCGATCGCCGCCATCTTCTTGACCTCTTCTCTGACGAACTCGCGGCGATCGGATGAAAGGTGCCGGGTCTTCTGTACGACCGGCTTTGCTGCAGGATCGACGGCTAGCTTATGACAAATCACCGTCCGGTCGATCCCTGGCATATCTTCGGGCCCCCAGGCGAAAATGTAAGCAAACTCCCGGAGGGTCGCTAAAATTTCTGTTCGGAGCTCGGGGGTGACGGCCCGACCAATCTTTATTTTCCTGTCTGGTCGGTCCTCGGACAGGGGAACTTCCTCTATCTCCTCGGAGGGCTCGGGTTACTCCTTCCGATCGTGGGAAGCCTCCTTAACGATCGTGTTCACCCGGGAAGATGTACCAGAATCACGCCTATTAACCACTCGGGTGTAACACTTCCGGGCGGATTGAACGTCGCCACGGACAACACCGACCCCGTTAGGAGTGGGGAATTTCATACACAGGTGGGGCATTGAAATAATCCCACCAATCTTCATGATCGCGGGTCGGCCCAAGATGATGTTGTGGACGCAATGCAAGTTTACCACAACAAACTCCATCTCGGTCTTGATCGACTTTGGTGGGGTGCCGATCTCCACTGGGAGCGTAATCTTTCCTTCGGGGTGGATAAGAGCCCCGGTAAATCCCGACAATGGTACACCGACCGAAGTCAGCTCCCTCTTGTCGAGCCCAAGCTTCTCAAACACGTCTAAATAAAGGACGTTGACACTGCTCCCAATGTCTACCATAACCCTCTGGACGTCCGTCCCGTTTACATCGATGGTGACCACGAGTGCTTCCATGCCGTGATCACCACTGCTAGGTTGATCCTCGAGAGTGAAGGTTATGGGCTCCATTTTCTGCTTCTTCCCGGTGTCTCGAGAATCCACTATAGCGACCGGGCAATTCTCCCTCGGTCGAGAAGCATCATCCAATCCACCAAAGATTACGTGGATGGTCGGCTGCTTGACGGGGGGTCAGAACCTCGTCGATCGCTTCGACGATCATCCCCACGATCATCCCTTCGGTCTTGACTCGACCGATCAGCACGTCCCTCCCGATCAGAGCGATCAGAGCGGTGATGAGAACACCGATGATCTCTCCGATCGGTATTCTTCTTGGTGTCTTCTCTCTTCCCCACACACTTGTCCAACTTCCCACGGCTGAGAAGATCTTCCAAGAGTTGGCGCAAGTGGGTACACTCCTCAGTATCATGCCCAGCACAACGATGGTAAGCACAGTGCTTACTCTTGTCCGGGCCATCTTGATCGGGATGGGGGAGTTTGATGAGATTGCAGGACTGGGCGTACTGCATGGCCTCTGCTGCGGATCGGTTCAAGGCCGTAAACTCACCAGGCCTGGTGCGGGATCGAGGATGGTCGTTACCCGATCGATGTTCCGCCCGGCCGGCCGGTTTACGGGACCCGACCTCCTGCGAGCGTTTCATGGCGTTCGCCTCGCCGGCGTTGGCATAATTTGTGACCCTTCGAAGGGCCTCTTCATACGTGGCCGGGGGGTGTAGAATGAAATCCTGGTATAAGTAACCCGCCCGGAGGGAAATGTGGAGCATGTGGGTGGCGGTGGCGTCGTCCATTGGCTCTACTTCCCCGACCGCCGCCTTCCATTTGATGAGGAAATCGGTCAAGCTCTCCCCTTCGAGCTGCTTGGCCTTTTCCTGATACATGTAAGGCTTTCTCACCACCTTAGAGATGATGAACTTTCTCACGAACTTGATCGCCAGGGTGTTGAAATCAGCAATTGAACCCGGCTGCAAAGTTCGGAACCATTCCGCTGCCGGACCGGTGAGCGTGAAATAAAAAGTCCTGCACATTACGGCGTCTGATACGCCCTTCATCATCATGTTGCCGTAAAAGTCATTAACATGGACCTCAGGGTCCATACGGCCATCATAACTTCTCTCCCCGGAGACCTTCAAATCGAGCTGGTACGGTTGAGCCATCACCTCCGCCATAAAGGGTGTCCTCAACAAGGATGATTGGTCGACCGGGGGTGCCACTGGGTGCTCGTTCCGGAACTGAGCGAACTCCGCCTGGAGGTTGTAGAGCAATCCTCGGGTCTCGTTGAGCTCGACCGTCTGGGCGGCTTGGGCTGATTCCCGAGCGCGTCGTCGACGGTGAGATCTCGACCCGCTATGCCCAGATGAAGCCTCCTGGCTGGCCTCCTGCATCTGTACATCTTCCGGCTGCCAGCTCGGGTCTTGGGGTCCCAAGCGTTGTCGCATCGCCGGTCGGAGACGCTGGAAGGCCGCTGCCCGGTTGATATCTTCGGGGTCCTCCGCTTGGACCGGAGCCTCCGGCTGTGCTTCAGGGACCTGCTGTGGTACCTCCATCGCAACAGCACCCCCCGACCCCAACCGCGAACGAGCCGAGCGTCGAGCCCGGGAAGTGGGCTGATGCTGCGGCTCTGCCTGAGCAGTTATATTGGAGGGGCGGCGGCTGGAGCCGTGTACGCAGGCGTATATGGTGGATATCCAACCGGTGGTGTGTAATACATCGGTTGACCGGGCCAATACCCGTATGGAAGAGGTGGGACAGGGTATGGATACTGCCCGGGATACTGCATCTGCTGCTGCTGGTATTGCTGACCGAGTGGAGGATATCCCGGTTGAATGTAGTTCACCGGCTGTTGGGCGGCCGGGTATGTAGTAGATGGGTGAGGTGGTGAGAGATTGAGATTAAGGTCCATTGTCTGACCTTGTTGCTGGGTTGGCTGGTGGTCGGATGAACTAGCCGCATCTGCCTGATCATCAGCGAAATTGTTGTATGCCCACGGATACATGGTTAATAAAAGACCGGGTGCTCGTCAAGACGTTAGCTTTCTTGCACGGGACCCCACAGACGGCGCCAAAATGATAGTGTTAATTGCCACGTAATGCGGTAGTTAAATAAATATGAGACCAATTAAAGCAAATAAATAACTCTTATTGATCACAATGAAAGCCCTAAGTACAATCTACTTGGTTGCTCTGAGTACCGACTGACTGAGGTCGGGATTCTCTAACAACAACCTATCGATCGTCCAAAAGTCCCCCACACTGTAGCTGCTGTGGGTATTTATAGCCGCTGGGCCGGAGACACGAGTCCGGCCGTCTGACATGCATCCCACGTAGCAACCACGTGTCACCTTCCCGGGTGCCCTGCCTGTCAACGCGTAGAGTCGCCACATGTTTCTCACCAGCTCTCTCGCTAAAGGGCTACCGCTCGGTGATCAGCAACGCCATTCGGGCACTACCCGATCGGGAACCGACCGGGTTCATCACCAGAAACCTGACCTGTAACCTGCAAAAACAATAAGACAAGAACAAAGGCACGAGGGTCGGGATAACATTATGCCGGTCGGGGTATTCCCTACCAGCCTTGTTAGCATTCACTTTCCGCAAACATTCATGCACTTGGGTGTGCTTATAACTACATGTGCAACTATTTATAAATATAGGTGCAACTACTTATAACTATAGGTGTGCCTACTTTCACCTATAAGTGCATGTAATTTTGCCTTGTTAGCATTCACTTTCCGCAAACATTCATGCACCTGGGTGTGCTTATAACTATCTGTGCAACTATTTATAACTATAGGTGCAACTACTTATAACTATAGGTGCACCTACTTTCACCTATAAGTGCATGTAAGTTTGCCTTGTTAACATTCATTGATCTGAGTTCAGCGGGTAGTAATACCCCTGAAAACCACTCGCAAGCATTCATACACCTAGGTGCAACCACTTATAACTATGTGTGCAACTACTTAGAACTATAAGTGCAACTACTTAGAACTATTGGTGCAACTAAGTATTGATGCTCAGTTTAAATTTTTACTTGCACCTATAATACATTTTACATGCACTTGTAATACATTTTACTTGCACTTCGATGTTCAATTATTTACGAAAATGCCACCGCTTTTTTTTTAAAAATCAGTGTTTCTCATCCATTAGATCTGGACACGTGGACGAACAGAATTCATTCCTATTTCGCGCCTGGGCGAAGCATTCGCACCAGAGTGCGATTCTCTCTCTCTCTCTCTATATATATATATATATATATATATATATATATATATATATATATATATATATATATTAATAAACGTGAAAATGACAAGACTTACGAAAGTATATCATGCATTCATTCAATACAAACTATTTTTGTTGGAGTTGGTCCAGTTTTTGGATAAATTTTGAAGATGTTAGCTTTTTATATTTCAATGGGTTTTGTATGTTATTGTAGACAAGGCGTGCTTAATAATCCACGCCCACACGGCCACACCACCCTACACACAACAAATTGACAATAACGTTGATTTTTTTATTGTGTTGTCAAAATGCTCCATCTTTATCGGTATACATTTTATTTTGAACATCAAGTGTAGCTTAGGTAAAGGAATTATATGAGATTATAGGATGTGTGAATTTTAATTTGTAAATAAAATGATTATTAAAAAAAAATCTTTAACTGGTGAAATTGTGAAAGTCTTGAGGCTAACTAGAACCTTGATCATGAGTATGACACTAGAATCTTGATCCTGAGTATGACACTATAAAAGTCGGTTGCTAAAATCTGCAAATATTTAATTTACCAAAGAATTTTTATTGGTAACGCACTAAAATTTATAGGTATTTAAGTTGTGGATATTTAATATATTACTAAATTTGTTGGTATTTTCTTTGTTTGTTTTGTTTTTTTTGGTATTGTGAATTTCATTTGAATCAATTTTAAGAAAAGATTCAGTAATTGATTACTTGACATTATAATTTATAATTATACACATTATTTTGAAAAAAAAAAAAACATTTGCAATTTTCTTTATTCTTAAAAAGAAAAATCACTGTATTCAAAAAAAAAAAAAAAAAACATTTGCAATTTTCTTTATTCTTAAAAAGAAAAATCACTGTATTCAAAAAAAAAAAAAAAAAAAAAACATTTGCAATTTTCTTTATTCTTAAAAAGAAAAATCACTGTATTCAAAAAAAAAAAAAAAACATTTGCAATTTTCTTTATTCTTAAAAAGAAAAATCACTGTATTCAAAAAAAAAAAAAAAAATCACTATGCTAGTTAATTCTTCCCAACTATGTTAGTTAATTGTCCCTATGGGTGGGTAGGGGTTGGGTTCGGATTCGATTTTATAGTAATTTCAAGTACCCGAAATTTTCAAGTTATGAATTTTAGTACCCAAATCCCAAACCAAGATAATAACAATTTGCTTCGATTTCGGGTAGCTAAACCCGCAATGCTAAGATCTCTTTATTTATCTACTCAAACTCTTAATTAAATTTATATATTTTAATAGTCAGAATTCTAAAATAAAGTAATTATTACAACTCAAAAACTTTGATAACATTACAACAATTTACTAATCTAACTCAAAAACATGAAATATGAATGACAATAAAAAGACATAAATTAACCCAACATACAGGGTATAGTAGCTTAAGTGGCAAATGAGCTTTTTTTGTGGAGAGGATTCTGAGATAACCTGTGTTTGATTCTCACAAGTGACGATTCCCTTTAGGCTAGTTCTTGTGCCTCTCGGAGTGAACCTGGTGGACTTGGACCGTTAAACAGATATAGGAAGACCCAAACCACATTGTGTAAATGTGGTTTACACCCAAAAAAAAGACCCAAACCACATTGTGTAAATGTGGTTTACACCCAAAAAAAAGGGGCATAAATTGGGATTTAATAGGTGAAAATGCTTGGCAAATTGAGTGAAATGAATTGTTCATCCATATATAAAAGGTTGTAGTTCCATCTTTAAATTCCATATATGCTACAAACAAATCCTACAATAGAAAAAATAGAACCGTGAAATCTCATTTCTAACATACATTACAAACACAGTTAGGTATTTTGGTAGCTTTCTTAAAAACATATATTGATATTGATTCACATATATACATCACAGCCACTGCACTTCGTATATAGAGTGCTAAACATATATCAGATGAGAACATTTCAAAAATAAAATAAATCAAACTAACCATAAACCCTTAAAAAAAAAAAAAAAAAAAAAAAAAAAAAAAAAAAAAAAAAAAAAAAAAAAAAAACAACCTAAACTGCTAAACATATATTTAATGAAGTTATAAATTTATTTAATTATAATAACTTAATAAATAATGGCTGGATATCAATATAGGCAAATTCATACAATATTGCAGTAATATTTTATGGCATAGTGTCAAGCACCTTGTGCTCAGATGGCATGTAGTAATGCTCCCATATGGAAGATCATGAGATCGAAGGCGATGGTGACTCTTTGTGCTTCAGCAGAAAGTCCTCTGAGAGTTAACATATAATTTATTTAATCATTCAATTAAACGGCTAAATGTGACAACACATAATTATAAATGACTATAAATTTTTATAAATGACAAAGTAAAATTTATTCTAATTACCAGCTTCCAACATTCAGACTAGAAGAAGTACGTACAATAAAATTACTTGCATTTCAATTGGTCAAATTAATTCCTAAACATGCATCACGTGCAAATCTCTAGCATTATTGGATATACATTAAAACCCAACACACACACATTCTCTTAATGAAAGTGAAGAAAAAGAAGAAACATTATAGATCTAGCTAGGGATTATATTGACCTTTAGAGATCCTAATAATGTCTACATTCAATTCATTTGCAAACATGTGTTAAACACTGCCAAAATAGTTGTCAATTTGCACATTCCTAAAACAAATAATTATGGAGACTATAATAGACAAATAATCCTAAGTGCTAACTATATATGCTTGATAAGATTGGGGCAACATTGAGGTCCATGGGTGTGTGCATGGATTCACACATGTCGGAACGTGCTATGTATTGTTGTTGGTGGCGGTGGCGGCCGGTGGTTCTCATAGCAATGAACATGAATGAGGGTGCTGCCTAGTGTATAGCGATATTGTACTATATAAACACTTGTCGTAGGTTTAATTTACATTTGTAAGACATTCTGAGTTGTAATTGATTGGACAAACATTAAAAAAAGTGAAAAAGTTACATTTTTTTAAAAATAGATAATGGTAAGTTTTCTTTTAAGAGTGTTTGGTTGGCATGAATTGTAATTAAATGTCAATGCAATTCCATGAAAGGAAAAACTACACTGTTTGATTGGAGAGAATAGTAATTTCATGAATTTAATGAATTACGATTCATAGGTTCCCATATGAATTGCAATTCATCCATACAATTATACAAAGGAAAGAGAAAAGAAAGAAAATGACATATTTATCCTTGAATATTATTATTAATATTATTACACGATGATATTTTAGTCTTTATATCACTTCTTCCCTTTTCCATTCACAATAATTCAATTCCTCACCACCAAACAGTATATATATAATTAATAAATAAATAATTAAAAAAAAAAAGAATTTCAGCCACCGGCTGTCCACGCCGGACAGCCGATGGTTGCTAGACAGTCGTGGCTGTCCGGCGAGGACAGCCACGGCTGTCAAAGATGAGGTCCAGATTTGGACCTCATGTTCGAGGTCCAGATCTGGACCTCAAACGGCCATGGCTGTCTAGGGACGACCATGGTCATCTATGGCCATTTGGAACGAGAGCGGTCGTGGCCACAGCCCTCGTTCCATACCGTTTGAGTTCTAGATCTGGACCTCATCTTTGACAGTCGTGGCTGTCCGGCTGTCCTCGCCAGACAGCCGTACAGCTACGGCTGTCGGTTCTCTAGTAGCCACCAACTGTCCGGTGGCTGAAATTTTTTTTTTTTTAATTATTATTATTTATTATTATTATAATTATATATATATATATATATATATATATATATATATATATATATTTATTTATTTATTTATTTATTTATTTATTTATTTATTTATTTATTTAATAATTGAATAGGCAACCTATAACAACCTGCGAAAAAAGCTAATCGAACAAATTTAGCTGGTAGATGGACCTATTTGGCACTTAATTTAGTTCGTGGTGGGAATTGAGCACTTCGCAATAGTAGATGGGCCTATTTGACACTTGTGTCATTTCGTATTTATTAATATACCGAATTCCTACTTTATTTCCACCTTATTCTTTTGATCTTTTCCCACCGAATTACAATTCATTTCCCCTTAATTCCTTCCTTCCTTCCCACCAAATGCCATGACATACTTAAATCAATTAACCTTCTTTCATTATAAGTCTTTTATTATTATTATTATTATTATTATTATTATTATTATTATTATTATTATTATTATTATTATTATTATTATTATTGTTATTATTGTTGTTGTTATTATTGTTGTTGTTGTTATTATTGTTGTTATTATTGTTGTTGTTGTTGTTATTATTATTATTATTATTATTATTATTATTATTATTATTGTTGTTGTTGTTATTGTTGTTATTATTGTTATTATTATTATTGTTATTATTATTATTATTATTATTATTATTATTATTATTATTATTATTATTATTATTATTATTATTATTATTATTATTATTCTTGACGAAGATAACTTGCAATCACTATACGAGGGTTAAGAAAGTGTGCATTAAGTAAAAATTACTCGTGTAATAACGTGTAAGTCACACATAAGATGTAAACTTCACTAAAACAACACAAAGTTACGGGTTCAACCGAAAATATATGAACCCTAAATGCAATCATAATAAGGTGTCACATCTCACAAAGTGTTCACTTATTAGAATTGTTTGTTGTGTCATAATGTTGTGCTATTCGTTGTTTCAAAACAGTAATGCTACATGTATTTTTACTTTTACTTCGCTAACATAGCATGCTCTAATTTATTTTCAAAACATACGTAAAAATTATCATCCTTAGCATATTTGGTGAATTGTCCAACAAAATTTGTCCTATTTATGAGCCTCATTTTTCAAAATATTTTTTAATAAAAATTTAAATGTTAAAATATTTAACTTATTATTGATTTTCAAAAAAAAAAAAAAAAAAAAAAAAAAACTTATTATTGGTTGTGCATCTAATATGAGCAAACTTGAAAAATATAACATTTATTGAGTTAATACCATCTGAGGTCCTCCAACTATAATGAGTTTGTCATGTTTAGTTCTAAATTTTTAAATTGACCACTTATGGTCTTTCGACTTTCAAATTATTACTGTCAGTGATCCAAGTTAATCATCCTTGGTCCTTCAACTATTAAATTTTAACCAACCATGGTCCTTTCCAGAGGACCACGGCTAGTTAAATTTCGAAAGTTAAAGGACCATGGGTCGTTAACTTGATTGGACCATGAATGATTAAATTTGAATGTCAAAAGACCACCGATGGTCAATTTAAAAATTTAAGACTAAACGTGACAAAACTATTATATTCGGAGGATCCCATGTGGCATTAACTCAACATTTATTCAATGCATTAAACATATTTTTTCTAGAAATGTTTGCTCCGTTAATTTGATGGGTTACCTTAACTACACAAACCTAATTAAAAATGGAAACTGATAATTATCATTTATAAAAGGAATAAGGGCCAAATAGGCCATCGAACTGCACACGATAATGCAATTAGGTCACTGAACCTAAAAAATCAACAATTGGGTCCCTAAACTAACCAATTTCAAACAATTCTTCCAATTTGTAGGTTTCCAACAGGTTAACAGGTCATCCTCCCAAATTAATTATTTTTTAAAAAATAAAATTTAAAAATTAATTATTTAAATAATTAAAAAAAAAAAAAACAGAATCCGACCGGAGACGAAGAAACTTCTTCGTCTCTGGCCAGTTTCTTCGTCTCCGGCCGGAATCTGTTTTTATATATATATAATTTTAATAATTAATTTTAAAATTTTATTTTTTAAAAATAATTAATTTGGAGGATGACCTGTTGACTTGTTGGAAACCTTCAAATTGAAAGAATTGTTAGGAATTGGTTAGTTTAGGGACTCAATTGTTAGTTTTTTGAGTTCAGTGGCCTAATTGTATTAAGATGTGCAGTTCGATGGCCTATTTGACCCTTATTCCTTTATAAAATATGGGCCAGGCTATATAGAACAATCGTTATGCTGTGCAACTGTGTGCATCATGCATGGTGCACACGGTTACGAACGACGTCGTTCACTATGGTGGAGTAACGGTGCCATTAGTGGCACCGTTTAACTCCACCAATCATTTTTTTTTTAACTCCAATCGACGAGATTTTCACCATTTTCGGTATGGATATATAGTTCACTAATTTTGGATATATAGTTCACTAATTCAGGATATATAGTTCATTAATTCTGAATATATAGTTCATTAATTCTGGATATATAGTTCACTAATTCTGAATTTAATAGTTCATTCATTCTGAATATATAGTTCATTCATTCTGAATACACCGACGCAGCGAACTGCCATAAGCCAAAACAGAGTACCAGTAACCGGTGTGGATATATAGTTCATTAATTCTGGATATATAGTTCAAATTATGCACAGTATAACGCCGTTAACGGCAATTGAAAATAATTTATTTATTTTTAAAGTCGGACGTCAAAACGATGCTGTTTTTGCAACCGTGTGCACCATGCATGGTGCACACGGTTGCACGGCATAATTTGCCTATATAGAACATATAAGCTGGCTAATTGGGTTATGGCAAATTATTGTGTGGACCATAGTCCACACAGTGTTGTGTAGACCATAACAAAAAGTACATTTTTAATATAGTAAATGTACATTATTTGTGTATTAAATGTACGTTATATAAAATAATGTACGTTTAGTACTCAAATAATGTACTTTCCCTAAATACAATGTACATTATTAAGATACTAAAAGTACATTATTTTTGTACTAAATATACATTATTTTGTAACATACAAAATATGATCCACACAGCTTGTGTGGACCATGGTCCACAATAATGATTGTTGGGTTATATAACTTATATTATGCAATCATTATACCATAGAGGTAATTTATATCGTGGATCAGGGCCCACATAGCATTGTGAATTCTGGTTCAAAACGACATCGTTTTGATATTTAAGCTTTAACAGATTTTGTAGTTTTCGTTTCTCATGTTTTAACACAAATTTTAATTTATTCTAGATACATAATTAATACTCTTAAGGTACAAAATTTCATAACACGAGACACAAAAACTCATAACGCAAGAAACATACACATGATATATATTTACTTATTCTCAAATCTGATTTATGTAGATAATATATGTCCTATAGGCACATAATTTTATAATACAAGACATGAATTCGTAAAATATGACACAATATGTTGTGTGTTACACAACTACTAATCTATTTCAGGTACAGAATTCATACGCTTAAGGTAAAGAATTGCATAGCATGGGACATTGAAATGCATATATAACACAAGATACATACACATGTTTTATATTTACTTTAGTTCAGGTACAGAATCAATATTCTTAAGGTACATAATTGCATAACATAAGACACAAAAACGCATAACACAAGACACAAAAATGTATTGCACAAGATACAAAAGCACATGCTATATTTACTTTATTTGAGGTACAGAATCGATACACTCAAGATACAGAATTGCATAACATGAGACACAAAAACACATAACACAAGACACATACACATGTTTTACAGTTTAAAAAAAGAAACATGTAACGTGAATTGAACAACAAACAGTCGCCATCAAAATTAAAATTCAAAACTACGTCGTTTAGAACCAGGGTCCACACCTGGTCCACAGTACAACGATTGATACCATAGACCAATGTTGACAGTACGTGCACTGTGGATCCTGGTACATGTGTATGTGTCTTATATTGGAAGTTTTTGTGGCTCGTGTTATGAAATTTTGTATCTTAAGAGTATAAATTCTGCACTTGAAAGAAATTAGTAATTGTGCTTTATGTTATGAATTTTTAAGTCTTGTGTTGTAAATTTTGTGCCTATGAACACAAATTATGTACCTGAATAAAATTTGAAAATTAAGTAAATATATAGCATGTGTATGTGTTAGTTTCTTGTGTTATTAAATTTTGTACCTTACGAGTATGAATTTTGTAGCTCGTTGTTTTGATCCATGATCTATAATGCTATATAGACCGGCAATTTATATCGTGCACCAGGGCGCGCATTGCATTGTGCGCCCTGATGCAAAATGACGCCGTTTCAGATTTTTTTTTTTTTTTTTTTTTTTTGAAATTTCGCTACCTTGTGTTGGCGGTTAATTTTCTTTTAAAAAAAAAAACAAAAAAATCTCATGTTCAAAAATGTACATAATTTTATACTAGAATACACATAATTGTATACATGAATGTACATAATTATATAACAAAATACACATATTTTTTTAAAAAAAGATAATACACATAATACATAGTATACATAAACTTTTGACATAATACACATAAATTTCATGTTTTGGATGTACATAATTGTATAAAAAAATGTACATAATTGTATAAATAAATACACATAATCACGTCAACTCCCTACATAACTTACCAAAATGACGTCGTTTTGGGAGACACAGGACGCACATTGCTACATGCGCCGTGGTTCAGGATATAACGATTGATATAGACCCTAGTACATCATATAAATTGCCTATATTATGTAGGGTATCGTATATCCGTATAGGTGAATAATTTTAGTTAATTTGGTGAAAGTCTAACTAAATTATTTGTTACCAGGACTATGTGGTGTAATGGTATCCGGGTTGGACTTCCAATTGGAGGATTATGAGTTCACAAGCCTTAGTGGAGGCGTTATTGGTTCTTTGTGTTTCAGTAGGTTGAGAAAGTATATGAACAGATACTACAATGTAATAGAGCCAGTAACTTTAAAAAAAAAAAAACTAAATTATTTGTTAATTCTAAAATAGTTTTTGACTAAATTAATTAATCAAATAGTTTCGATTTGAGTAATTAATCAGTTTATTAAAACATTTAAAAAATTATATTATTTTAAATATGTATGTTTGATTTTTTTTTTTTATATAGTTCAACATCGATAAAACATGGCCCATTACAAGACTTAAATCCCATATATTGTCCCTTGAATGAGCAATATCAGTCCACACGGTTATATAGACCACAATAAATAAATAAACGTAATTTTGCATAAAAATTTTTATGTGACACACTGTAATATACATTTCTATAATGCATAATGTACATCATTCTTAAGCATAATATATATTATTTTAACTTATAAAGTATATTATTTTACTCAAAAATTTAATTATTTTAACACATAATGTACATTATTTTAATGCATAAAGTATATTATTCTAACATATAATGTATATTATTCTAACATATAAAGTAAATTATTTTAACTCATAAACTTCAACGATGTTACCATGGCGGATACAATAATTGGCCCTTGAATGAGTAGTCACATATCATCCAATCAATCATGGTAGTTTTTTAGCATTAATAATTAGCCAAAAACAAAATACAATCATCAATCATGAAACATTGTACTGATTATACTTTTATTTAAAAAATCTAATCTAATATTGATTGCGTCATTGATAAATGATGTTGAGATGAGGATATAGTTGAGATTAGGTGGAAACTTTTGGATAAGCTTTAAATTTCTTTACAAGACATTTCTATTATTTGGTTGAAAAATGCTACATGTACTCCTAATTTGTACTCTCACACACAAAACATTGATGTAGATACTTGTATTGGAGCCCACATTAAAAAAAAAAAAAAAAAAAAAAAAAAAAAAAAAAAAAAAAAAAAAAAACTTATCAAAATTCGCCACATTAGGAAATAAAATTTAAGGAGTAAGATTAGAGAGTACATGTAGTAGAACTCTATTTGATTTTATCAATTATTTAAAGAGTTAATACTTAAAATGCTTCTTAACTATAGTGATTTTTCTCAATTTCATTCTAAACGATTTTGGTAATATAATATAGTCCCAGACTTTTGTGTTTTTGCTCAATTTAGTCCTCCGTTTATTATTCCGTCAAATTGGTGTTAAATAAAGGGACAATTCATTAATCTTAATATTGGCCTCTCTTTACTCGCAGTCATGCGAAGTGCGAAATCCATATTTCTTTTATGAATTACTCCCAGATATGCGAATCAAATTTTATATTCGTAGATTTGGAAGTAATTCGTAAAAGAAAGAGGGGTTTCGTACTTCGCAGGTCTATGAGTAAAGAGATGTCAATATTAAAATTACTAAATTATCTCTCTATTTAACACCAAATAGACGGAATAACAAACAGATAACTAAATTGAGAAAAAAACACAAAAGTCTGTGACTACATTAGGTAAGCAAAATCGCTTAGGACAAAATTGAGAAAAGCCATTATAGTTGAGGATCATTTTGGGTATTAACTCATTATTTAAACTATTCAAATCCAGCAATATACAAAAAGAGTTATTTTAATAGTAGAACAATCCACGTCAAGTTGGTAGGTAATTGAATTGACAATTACAATATTCTAAGTTCGAGTGTCCGGTCTTATGGTAGCTGTCTAGCTATTGGCCTTCTTAATTTGAGTCGACCAGTTATGGGCAACCTAAATTAGTTTACATCTTGTTGTCGTTTGCTGGCTAGAGTCACAATGCAAGTTCACCTATAGCGCACTTTCGAGTAACTGTTATGAGTTTTCTCATAAATCAAACCGTTTATTTTAATTTTTAATTATGGTAATATTTTTACAGCTATTATGTGTGTGTATAGATGCTAGATCAAATGCGGGCAGACCTTCTCATGCGGATCTGCAACATCAGATATGCATGAATGCACAAACACGTGTTCAGAAATACACAAGGTTGAAATGCGCAAATGCACCATAAAATGCACACACCTTGGTGCATTTCTTAACATGTGTTGATGTATTCATGCATACATGATGGTGTAGATCCCCACGTACGTTCGGGAACCAGACTACACACACGCACGCACGCATGCACGCGCGCACACACTGGTTTCATATAAATCAAAGACGGTAATACAATTAATGAAGTCTAATTCTTACAATTTATTTGGTTTTTTAAAAATAATTGAGGATGAATGAAATTTAAATTCAATAAATAAAAACTACTAGGAAGCTAGATTGACCTCCCATTATTTAGTTGGTGAAAAAAGAAATTACTTGGAATATTGATTCCGCTATTTTGATGGATTTAGAATGGTAAAGAATAATGAATATAATACGCATTAGGCCTCTACACAATAATGATGATAATTAAAGTAATAATAATTTATAAATTAAAATATATTAAAAAATACATTAAATTATTATAATTATGTATTTTATTATAATAATATAATAAAAATTTTAAAATTATTTAAATAAACATTATTTGACAACTTTTATCTTCAAAATATGCTCAACACAATTAAGTCATTTGAAGGTAGTATGGTCATGCTAGGATGAACTTTGTTCTCAAATTCCATAGAAAAAATGATGCTTAAGATGACCAAAGAAAATATTTTCATCATATTTGAGGAATTCTAGTTCGTTTGGAAAATAATTTCCATGAACGAACAAAGCATAAATAATTTTCATAAAATTTAAAGAATTCTAGTTCTTTGATAAATAAAAAAAAATAAAAATTGGGGGAACCAAATATCCTTAATAAACTAAACAATGTAATAGAATTTATATTTTATTCTATTTTTCTATAAAGTAACATTTATATTCATTCAAAATTCATTTTGTGAAATAAGCATAACGTAAATGTTGCAAGAGCATCCCCAATAGGCATAATTTTGAGAAATTTTTACATGTGTGACTAGGAAAGAGAAAATGAGAGGAAAATGATACAAAAATAAAAATAAAAATTAAACAAAACAAAATCTGGAAAAAAAAAAAAAAAAAAAAAAACTTCAAATTAACGTAGCGAGCTGTGCGCTAACTTTGAGCCTCACACAACCAATCACAACTAAAAATTAGTTCTTGTAGAGAGATCTCAATCATTCTTTTTTTTCTACTTTAGTCAAAATCTCTTAAAAAACTGAGCAAAACGCATTAATGTAATTCCTCAAACTTTTTATAGACATAAAATCCTATTTGTGATAAACAAGATTCCTTCACCACTCCATAATCTCTTAAATCCATGCACGTGGTAGTAGCTAATCAATGCAAGAAAAGACTTGAGAAAAGAAAAAAAAGTATATATATTCGATTTTGTGATGTTTTAGTTGACTATTAAGTAGGGAGAATTATGTTGTAGGGGGGAAAATCTTGTGGCGATCTTGTGAGGGCTACAATTTCAACGATCGAGATCTTGAGACCTACCCACGACGTCCAATCAGCGCCGTCAAATCGGACCGTACATAACAAAAGATTTTGCAAAATATTTTATCTGAGGGCATTTCAATGATCACGTTATGATATGTGCCTTTAAACCTTGGACCCTCGCCCACTCGCAGGTGGGGTCGGTGTGGGCCACAAGAAGTATGATAGAGCGCGCGTGAAGTGGAATAGGGAATGCCAGTACGTGTCTATATTTGTGGGGCTAAACATTATGTTCTTGCTTTACAAACACCCTACGCCGGACTGAAATGCACTGCTTTCTTTTAATGGAAAAGTAAATCAAGTCTTTTCATAAGTTTGATTCTTTTTAGTTTTTGAAATTATAAAGTTATTTTAGTTAGATATAACTTTTTTTGGATGAAGTTAAAATTGTGCCAATATTTTAAGAGCATCCGGGATTTTGGATTATTTTTGCGAGTTGGATTGTTTATGTGGAGAAAAGAGAATGTAGAGAGAAGATTTGAGGTTTTCTTGTTAAGAACATCTTTATCTGTGGGAATATTAGTGGGAGAATGTAAGAGTCATTAGGAAAGAGAATAATATGGGAGGGGAGGAAAAAAAATTGAAATTGATTTAAAAAATATATATATAATAAGCATGTCGGAGTAATTCTTTTTCTCTATTGGTTCTCTCTCTTCCATCATTAATTCACTTTTTCTTGGGCAGAGTAATATCCCAACATTTGCAGATGCTCCCCACCTCTTCTCTCTCTTGACTCTCTCTCTCCCACCATTAGGCCTCAAAAGTAGTAAATTCTCTCCCATTTCTCCTTTGATGTAGATGCTCTAAGACTTGATTTTTATCTGCATAGTAGGTTCCACCAAAGTTGAAAAGCTGTTTTGTTTGTCGCATGAAGCTAACTGAAAGCGCCCAGCTACGTAATTTCCTTTGTTTTTTTTCTTCTATTCCTTTTATCTCTCTCATGTTCTCTTTCCTAGTCACACCTGCAAAAACTCTTCAAAATCTATGCCTATTGAGGATGCTCTAAGAATAATTTGTGTAAGCATTTAAACCACATAAATACATAACATGTGAGAAGCATTAATTGTACTAACCTTCGGCCATAACTTTTTGTTGATGACGTTTGAGTAGTCACTTACTTATCTTGAGGTTAATTACAAAACTTCTCGAGTTGATGTAGAGTTAAAATGAATAAAGCAGTGTATCGCAATATTTTTTTCTCATTCCCATTCAGTGCTCTAATTGGCATAAGAGTCATTAATTGAGAGAGGACTCAGGAATCGATTATACACACTTTCCATCAATGTAAGTAATTGAATACTTTTAAATTATCTATTGTTGATCAAACTCATTAATTTTAAAACGCTTAGTCAAAAATATGTTTGCACCAAAATAAAGGGGAAATCACTATTTTAGTCTTTTAATTATTTTCCAACTATTAATGTAGTCCCTAGTTTTTAATTTCAACTAATTTGATCCTCGAATTGTTTAAAATTTCATCAATTAAACCCTTACATTGACCAAATTGATAAAATTTTAAAAATGTGAAAAAGCACCATTTTGGTCACTGGAAAGATTTAATTGACGAAATTTTATAGCATTCTAGGATCAAATTTGTTGAAATTGAAAACTATGAACTACATTGACAGTTGAGAAATAATTAAATGGTAATTAACTCTCAAAATAAATTTATTGATGTAACTGAAAATTTAAATTTATTTATTAAATGTTGAAACTCCTAGCTTGAGCTGAGCTCTTT
The DNA here is from genome assembly GCF_001879475.1 of Ipomoea nil. NCBI lineage: Eukaryota > Viridiplantae > Streptophyta > Magnoliopsida > Solanales > Convolvulaceae > Ipomoea > Ipomoea nil. The sequence continues at coordinate 3,148,231 of NW_017616843.1, forward strand.
TGTAATTTTGTATATACCATACTTTTCTAAGTTTTGATGCTCCCCAAGTTGCAAAATTAGTTATATTAAAGAAATGAACACTACAAGTTTATAAGAAAAAACAATAAAAACTTAAAACTTTCAACATTTAACTGTCAAAATTAATGATTTTGTTATTTTAAGAACTAATTTCACCACAAGAACCAAGGGTGACAACACATATAATTAAAAAGTTATCTAAACTATTTCCTCACATTAGAGACAAGATTAAAATAATGTAATTTTTCATTTTATATTTTTTGTATTAAAATTACAAATTTTAAAATGTTTGGTCATATATAGTTAACATAATTTAACACATTTGATTTTTTAACAAATAATTTAAATTGAGTTAATACCCAAAATTGTCCTCGACTATAGTGATTTTTCTCAATTTCGTCCTAAACGACTTTGGTGACCTAATATAGTCCCAGACTTTTGTGTTTCGCTCAATTTAGTCCTCCGTTTGTTATTCCGTCAAATTGGTGTTAAATAAAGGGACAATTCAATAATATCAATATTGACCTCTCTTTACTTTCAACCTGCGAAGTGAGAAATCTCTCTTTCTTACACAAATTACACCCAGAGTTACTCTCAGACCTACGAATCAAATTTTATATTCGTAGCTTTAGAAGTGATTCTGGGAGTAATTCGTAAAAAAAAAAAGGAATTTCGCACTTCACATATCTATGAATAAAGAGATGCCAATATTAAAATTACTGAATTGTCTATTTATTTAACAACAAATGGACGGAATAACAAATGGGGGATTAAATTGAACAAAAACACAAAAGTCTAGGACGAAATTGAGTAAAAACACAAAACTCTGGAATTACATTAAGTCACCAAAGTCGTTTAGGACAAAATTGAGAAAAATCACTATAGTCGAAGACGATTTTGGGTATTAACTCAATTTAAATTTTACTAGCATATAAGACGAGGGTGCATAGCCTATATGACAAGTGAAGGGTGAGAGTTGGGAGAATCACTGCAAGCTAAGCATCCTTATTTACTCCATACCATTTGACACGTTAAATTAAGGTTGTGTTGTTCGTACGGGCTTAAGTCAATGAGTCAGTAAGCAGCAGTGTGGGAATTATACTTAAAGTAGATAAATCTTTTGTGTACACTGACATTTGGTCCTGTCTGTTGAGCCATTAAGTTACCGTGCTCTGTCCAGTCGGGTATAGTGTGGAGAGTCTTTGGGATTGAGAATTTAACTTTTTGGAGAAGAATATTAAGATTGTGCTCATCCTTTAAAGATAACTCCTTGCAATATGATATAGTTTATATCATGTATCAATTTTTTAGTACTCATGAATTGCAAGCGTTGCAAATCTTTAAAATTAACATTTTCCTGACAAGGTAATAAGACCTCATGCCCCACCTTTCCAAATTGGCAAGGTGGGCCCAATTTTTTTATTTAATATTTATTTTTAAAGTAATAGGAATGTGTGACCATTTTGAGAGTGAGTTGAAATTTTAAGGATATAGAGAGAATGGTTGATGAATTGTAAATATGATAATATGACAGTAAAATTTATTTTTGAGAAAAGGGAGAATATTGCAATCAATGTCCCTATTAAGGTTTGAACCTATGATCTCTAATTGGAAGAATCAGATGTCATTGAGTTACAAACTGTTATTATTATTTTGTATGATGATGAAAACCCACAGTCAATATCTGAGTATATGGACGTGGTAAACCTCACTTCTATGTAATAATTTATTATTATTATTATTATTATTATGGAGATAAGTATTTTACATGTAAAATTATTATTATTATTATTATTATTATTATTATTATTATTATTATTATTATTATGTGATGGAGAAACTATGTTACATGTACAAATATTATTATTTTTAATGACATCAAATGCAGTGAAGGGCCTACAGTAATGGGAAAGAATAAATAGGGAGCAATAGGAAAGACAAGATCGTTTTCCCTTTTAATGAGGAAAGAGAAGAGAATGGGGCAGATACTCTCTCCCTTCTTTCTTTACCATCTGCATGCGAATCCTAAGAAGATCATTCCTTTTCCATCTAAATTAATGCACTTTCACCAACCAAAATCTTGTCTTCTTTCTAAACCCAACGAGTTTATCTTAAATCTTGAAGTTTGAAACAATTGATATACGAATTATTAATATAATTATTAAACAAAATTATTAAAAACTAGGATTTATTGATGAACAAAATCAAATCATTACATTTGTTGTAATTATATCTAAACTTTTAAATTTTGATAATATAATACCAAACATTTACTTGTTGCAGCAATTTTACCAAATTATACTACTCAATCCACTATTAAGGTACCAAATCCAAATGTGCTAGTGGTGGAGCCATGGAACTTTGGCCCAAGGACAATTGGGTCAGGGAGTAGAGATCTAGGGGTTAATTGACTTTGGTTAATAATCGGATCTCATTAGTCATGTTTTATGATGCTTAATTTGGATTGAGGCACAAAGTTGTGAGTAGCATAAGTGCAAAGATTGAAGCAATGTGATATATAACGAAGAATGAGAAAAAGTATAGGGTGTCAAAGCTCAAAAATAGAGAAAATAGCACTAATGGCACATTTGTCGATGTGGAATGGAGCAAAAGAGGAAATAACACCCAATGAAGAGGGGTGGGGGATGATTGGCCCTCACCCAATCGATTGGGACACATGTTATCACCCCTAATCCTGGTTGCTAGTTCAACGGGGGATGGTGAACTATAGCTAACTAGCGCCGATTACAATGGACTGGTGTTAGTGGTTGTCAAGCTCAATTTGGGGTGAGACCAATTTTGACTCTCCTATTGGATGGTTGTCCTGGGCCGTTGGCTAGTTTGTTTTAGTCCAACGGACGTCCGAGTTCTTAATTGAACCACAAAGCACCATGGAAAGCCAACCCGAGAGGGGCAATGGGTTTTTTTTTTTTTATACCAATGGACGGTATCATCTGGGGTAATTGAGATCTTGTGGCTTTCTTGAGAGACATGATAGATTTGTAGGAAATGTGACGACTAATAGTGAGCTCGTTTGTGGCTATGGATTGTTGGGTATCCTAGTCCATTAGACATCTTTTGGTATTCGGTCCCACGAAAGCATAAAATGGGAGCCTTGTCCCTTCCAAACAACATCATTAACATCAAGACTTTCACTTGACTTCTCTCGTTTGTCGTTGGTCATGGGAACTTTCAACTATATTCTTGGTTGGGTTTGTAGGTTGGCCAATAGTGTATGATTTATTCATTTATTTTATTTATTCCATTGTATCCCAATTGCAGTATTTTAAGGATTTGGGCCCTTGCTATTATTGTCGTTCGACCTGATTTATTGATATCAACCTTGTTTTATGGTGGGCTTGGTCTATTAACATCATCGTTCGAGCCTTGTGTGGGGATCATTAAGAAAAGTACACATTCCTAAAATCTACATGACTTTATACCCTTATTCTCTTAGTTCAATTAGGAAATACATTAGAATGATTGAATCAAGAAGTGAACACTCGTGATGTTAATCAAGAAGTGAACACTTGTGAACACTCGAAGTCAAAGTCGGAGAAAAGCGAAGTCATTCGAAGAGAAGAAACAGTGTCTAATAATAATAATAATAATAATAATAATAATAATAATCAAAAAGGATGGAAGTAAATAGATTATTACCACATCAGTTTTGAAGTAATATATAATATTTTTTTAAAAAAAAAGTAATATAAAAGTACAAAAATAACATCATAACTTAAATTAAATAAGATAATATAATATAATATATTGTACTCAGATTATTAAAGTAATCATAGATGATATGAACCAAATCTCCATAAGAGAATCTTCATTAGGCAAAGTTTTTGATGAATTTTTGCAGAGATAACTAGGAGAGAGAACATAGAAGAGAGAATGGAATGAAGAAAAAAAGCAACAAAGGAAATAATGTGCTTAGCAGACACGTGGAGTGTATGGGCCAACTGGGCACTTCTGGTGCGCCTCACGTACACCAGAGAGCTTCTTTGTTTTTTTTGGTGGGGCCTATTATTCTTGCAATTATGCAAAGACATTGGACTCTCTCTCTCCTCCACATATATTTTAGAGCATGCACATCAGTGCATTTTATGTGATTTTTACCGATGAAAAAATCAAGAGTGGAATTTTAACTAGTGTGGTAGTGAATTTTTTTTTTTTTTTTTTGTGATTTTTTCCTCCTGCAAACAATGTATTTTTGTGGGCCCCTTACTATTGCGAGAAGACATATAAATTCAGAGATTAGCAGTGCAGGTGTGCGTTTCGCGCACCTGCTGCGTGCCTAGCTGGCACGTGCATAGGCGCGTAAATGTGCTATTTTAATTTTTTTTTCTAACACTTGTCAACGGTTTTTTTTTGCTTTGCTTCCTCTCTCCTCCTCATCTCTTTTCTACATGGACTAACAAAAACCATAAAAAAAAAAAATATTACTATTATAAACGCTCGTATCATTGATAAAAAACCTTTCAAAATTCACTAGCGTAGATGCTCTAAATTATATTATTTTAATTAGTGCACAACTTTTGATATTAACACTTTAGTTTCTGGATAAACTCAATGAGCAGTTGCTTAATGGTGGATATCCTGAAAATTTCCGAAAGAGAAAATCTTTTGGGGAAAGAAAAACAGGATAAAGCTCAGACAGCCTGCGGCTTTGGTATTAAGGATAGTGAATTAAGATTAAAAAATTACCACAAATGTTAAAAGGTAAAAAAGGGCCAAAAATCCTTTAGCTTGGGGACCGTAAAAGAATCGGACAAAGCTGATCTCACCCGATTCTCTGCCACCACAGCCGTCAATATTCATCGATAAATGTTTACTTTTGTATTCTTCTGCTTTTGTAAATACAATATCCATAATTTTATCACATAAAATTAATCAAAATTCAAACTTATTTCATATTCATAAAATTTGACTTTTTTTAATGCTATTCACTCAGTTACAATATAGTATCTGTTTATAATTATTTTTTTAATTTACTGAAGTAAAGAGTGAATACCACTTTTACTGGAGTTTAAATCTATAATTATTTGTGAAAGCTTTTCCATACCACTAGACCATATATAATGTTATTGACTAAAATTTGGCTCTTATCATAATAAAAATTGATTTAAAATTCTTTAATATGACACATTGTTTAAAATATAAAATCAAACTTCTAATTTATAGGTGTATTAATAATTTGATTAGCATTTACACACTAATTTTAGTACCCAAAAAAAAAATTCATTATGAAAAAGAAACTCAAAATTTTATGATAAGTAATAATTATATTCCAAGAAATTTTGATAAATTTAATCGTAATTATTTATGTTTTGTAACTATCATATATGTATATATACAATCATAATTATATGCAAATCTTTAAAATATGATAAATTAATATCAAACAATTATATTTTGTAACAATTAACATATTCAACTTAAAAAGCATAACATAACCCAATTTTGTTGAGTTGCGGAACAAATTAATTTAAAGTTACACCATAACATCATTTAAAAGGTACAATGTATCAAAATGTTTACTTCGTGCAATTAAAAATTCTAAAAATGCATTTTTCATATAAAAAAAATTGAAGTTCAACTATCATAGTTATCAACCAATATCTAAATCAAGAGAATTTACTATTTTTAAATTTAGATAATATAGTTGGATATAATTGTCACATTATGCGTGTTTGGTATTAAACTATCACATAGCGTTTGGTTGGAGGGATTTTAAATTCCCTTCCCACTTAATTCTAAAGACCATTAAATTCCGTAGTTTGGTTGGAGGGAATTGCAATTCCATGGAATTGCAATTCCCCCATTTTCATGGAATTAAAATCTCATGTCCCCCCCTGAGATTTTAATCCCTGGGAAAAAAAAGATAGTGATGAGTCAAAATTACCCATTCCTTTTTTAACCTAAAATTAATGTCTAACAACAATAATGGACATTTTTGACTTTATACTACTTATTCCCTTTCAATTCCCATGTATACCAAACATTGGAATTGAAATTCCCAGTAATTCTATTCCTTTCAACCAAACACTGAAATTTAAATTCTCACTTTATTCCCAGTAATTCAACTCCCATGGAATTACAATTCCTTTCCCACATAATTCCCCCTCCAACCAAACACCCTGTCAAATCTTAAATGTTTAGATATAATTCTTCCAAAAAGTTGAACCCCAACCCTAAGGGCCCCCCACACTCCGGAATGTTTAGATATAATTGTCACAATATGTAAATGTTTGAGTTTCTTAACCAATAAAAAAATATACTTAATAGTTCATCGGTATGCACCGTTTTAATTGGAAGTAAAAAAAAAAAATTAATATAGAGAAAATAAGTATAATATTACTATTTTAAAATTGAGATTATACAAAATTTTAAGTTGTACTACTAAATCATGCATAGACTTAGGCTCGAACTCACAACCTTCCAAATAAAAGTTCAATCCGAATACTATTAAATCATATAGTCTTGGTGGACTTTGAAATGCTTAAGTATAATTATTACAATATATATTTGATTATGACCCTTCTACAAATAAATCTTCATAACATAAAACATCAGGGAATAAGTTTTGTGTAAGATTACTTAACGTTAAACGTGTAATATTCTTTTAGTTAAAATGTAATATTTTTTTTTATAAATTTATAAAAAATATGAATAAGACCTATGTGAGATTAGCACATGTGAGACATGTAATACTTCTTAGTTAAAATATAATATTTTTTATTCACCTGATAAAAATGTTAAATTTTAAGTAAAAAGTAATACAAGTTTCATGATAAGACAATCTCATACAATACTTATTAAAATAATATTACATTTTAGATAAAAAGTATTACGTATCTCATACAATATAATCTTACACAATACCTACTCAAAAGATAGGTATTTTATTTAACAAACATCTTTAAATTAAACACTTAAATATATGCAGACTGTAAATAAATAAACAAGTATTATTGTATTTATTTTAGGGAAAATGACACTTTTTACCCCTGAGTAATATACTTCTAGCACTTTTTCCCACTCAATTATTTAGGTAAGCACATTAGCCCCCTCAATTATTCTAAAAGTGGTGCTTTTCCCCCCCTGATATATTAAATTGACATTTATACCCTTAAAGTAAACATTTTATTTATTTTACTACTCCAACAAATTATTGCGTATACGTAGGGATGACCACGGTTCGATTTGAATTGAACTGGATACTAAAGCAATCGAATTAATAGTTTACGGTTATAATTCAGATCTAGAACCCAATATTTAAATGTCAATTTATTAAAATTATCTATCAAAAAAATTGAATCTTGAACCGTGAACCGGCGGTTCCGGATCTGATTCGCGATTTTGAACCGTCTTTATTTTAAAATTTTATTTTTTATTTTAAAATAGTCTAAATTCAACAATAAATGTATTTTATTTTTTCAGTTCGGAACATTAACCGTCCGTTCCGGTTCACGATTTTAATAAACTCTAAATATCAAATTTCGATTCTAAATTGTAATTGGAATATTTCTGTTTGGTTGCTATAGTGTTTGTTTAGTTTGAACCAAATTATGGTCATAATTTGTTGGAGAAAAAAAAATAAATTAAATATTTAGTTTAAGGGTAAATATGTCCATTTAACATTTCAGGGGGAAAAACAGCCACTTCAATAATTTAGAGGAAAAAAATGCTATAGGTATATAACTCAGGGAGAAAAAGTGCCATTTTCCCTTTATTTTATTTTTTATTTTCCATTAACATAATGTGCGATTAGCTCAACATATAAAAGGATCATAATTTTTTCAAATGTGATAAAAAACATATATCATAATTAATGCTTCTTGATTATAAACTGAACTTTTTATATTTTTTGAAGATTTAACTTGATATGCGAATGACCACGGAGTGTCTCTCTCAAATGGGAAGTCACGAAGTGTGGTAACCTAAGCTCATGGTATAAGCAAATTTTTATGTGGAACATAAAAAAGTATATTTTAATATACTAAAAATACATTATTTGTGTACTGAATGTACATTATTTGATAATATACAAAACGATATACTTTTAATACTCAAATAATGTACTTTCTATGAATACAAGGTTCATTTTAATATACTAAAATTACATTATTTGAATTTTGAATGTACCTTATTTGATAGTATACAAAATAATGTACTTTCAGTACTCAAATAATGTACTTTCCATGAATACAAAGTACATTTTTAATATGCTAAAAGTGCATTATCTGTGTACTAAATGTACATTATTTGATACTCCGTAGTATAGAAAATAATATACTTTCAATACTCAAATAATATACATAGTTGTGTGCCAAGACTTTATGGTTTAATGGCACTCAAGTTGGACTCTCATATGGGAGGTTGTGAGTTTGAGCCTCAGTGGAGCCATTATTGGTTTTTTGTGCTTTAATTGGTTAAGAAGGTAGTTATGAATAGATATTACATTGTAATAGAGTCAATAACATTCAAAAAAAAAAAAAAAAGCATAGTTGTGTGGATCATGGTCCATAGAGTAATGATTGCATGCTATAATATGCAAGTATACTTTTCTTTCTTCCAAAGGTTGAATCTCCAACCCAAAGAAGCTCCCTCCACTTTTCTGTGTACAAAAAAAAATCCTTCATTTTAAGAGGTTGCTCTCATACTATTGACTTTCCTTCACTCTAAGAGGTTGCTCTCACACTATTGATGGTGAGATTCAATCCCAAGTCATTGTTCATAAACTTCACTCCTGTGATCAATTAAGCCGCCTATGCAGGCACAAATATAGTTTTCTTACTTTTGGCTAGGGGCGTGTTTAGAAGAACATGAGATTGGAGTGGTTTAATTACTTTAGGGAAAAGGATCAAATAAACCCTTAAACATTACCTAAAAAGTCAATTAGGCCCCTAAAATTTTAAAAAGTATAATTATACCCTTTAACATGTCATATTGAGGCAATTAGATCCAAAAACAGGTAAATGATTGCAGGTCATTTTTTATTCCGACGAAAATCTGACAATCGGCGATGGTCAAACCATCGCTGGTCGCCAACTACCTGAGAAGGAGACCAGTTGGTCGCCTTCTCCGTTGGAAGGCGACCATCTGGCTGTTTTCCCAGCAGAAGGTGACCATTGGTCACCTTCTCTCAGAGAGAAGGCGACCAATGGTCACCTTCTGCCGGGGAAGGCGACTTGTTGGTTGCCTTCTCCGATGGAAGGTGAACAGTTCCGTCAGAGGTAGCGACCGGCGACGCTTCGATCGTCACCGATCGTCAAATTTTTATCAGAATAAAAAATGACTTGCAATTGCAGTTTATTTATTTGTTTTTGGACCTAATTGCCTTAATATGATATGTTAAAGGGTGTAATTACACTTTTTAAAAGTTTAGGGGCCTAATTAATTTTTCAGGTAATGTTTAGGGACAATTTCACATTACTTTATTTAAGTTGCTCTTACCAAACTTTATCCCATTCCATTATAGTAATAGATCGCTTCAATTACTCACACTATTTATTCATACAGGTGATACAGCCTGTTGAAGAGTGACATTACTTTAACTATCTAAATTATTCTCTCAAATACATAACCTACTTTTAACTTTCATTATTTTACATTGATGTAAGCATGCCAATTCATCCCGAAGAAAACCTCTATCTCATTTTACATGTCATGTTTATTATTCACTGGTCAAATCAACTATTTATTTTTTACTTATTTTCTTTAGTACTTTTTAATTATTTTTAAATTTATAATTTTGTGTGCTTAATAATACCTTTAATATTGTTTTTAAATATATAAATTTTATATACTAATATTAAACTTCATATTAGAGCATCTCCATCAATAGAGCATGATGTGGTTTTTGATAAAATATGAGTGATGTGGAGGAGAGACGGTGAGGAGAGAGAATGAGCAAGATCTTTACATGAGTAAAGGTTTTTAGCCGGACAAGTGGGGCTCGCAAGGGGGAGAGAAGCGCGCCTGAACGCATGTTAGGCGCACCTTGCGTGCCCAGCAAATGCGTAATAGCGCCTCTGTTTGTTTTTTGTTTTTTATTTTTTGGGTGAGACTTATTTTTTCCTTCTTTCACATCTTCTCTTTCCTAAACACACATGCAAAATCTCTCAATAACTTAAATCGTTGGAGATGCTCTTTATAAAAATTTGTATTAAAAATCATTTCAATCAAATATCGTTAATCGAATCAGACATATCAAATAGGATGGATGAAATAATTTATTTTCTAACAAAATCAAACATGTGATTAAAGTAACACTTTATATTAGTACAGTTAATATTTTTGATGTACATCACACCCACGTAATTTTTACAGGAATTTACCTTTTTTATTGCCACATTCCGTGTCACCATTCCGATCCTCTGTTTTGTTTTAGCCAACAGAAATAAAAATTGGATTTTTAAAACACTTTTGGACACACCCACACACCCAACAGCACAAAGATTTGATCTTTTTATTAGCAGTACAAGAGCACTACTCTCTCTCTCTCTCTCTCTCTCTCTCTCTCACTTTGGGAGTGAAGAAAGGAAAAAGAAAAAGAAGAAACACCCAGCCAGCCCCTGTTGGAACTTGCATAGTGCACTCCAAACCATACTTCTCACAAGACATTGAAGAGGGAGAAAGTACACTATAAACATCACTATAAACACACCACAAAAAAACCAACAATTTCTAGAGAGAAAGAGAGAGAGAGAAAATATGTTTGCAGCAGAGAATGGGCTGAGAGGAGACCCAAGGCTTCAGGGCATTTCTGAGGCCATTAGGGTAGTTCCTCACTTCCCCAAACCAGGTTATATTACTCCCTCAATCTCCATTCTTGGTTTATTTTCTTTAATTTCTTGATTCTATTTTTTGGTGAAAAAAAATTGATTCTTTTTTGGGTTTATGATCATTTTAGGAGAGAAATTGATGTAATTATGTAAATGCATGTTGCTTAAATTCTTGATTCTTTTTCTTTTTGGCAGGGATAATGTTCCAAGATATCACTACTTTGTTGTTAAATCATAAGGTCTTTAAGGACACTGTGGACATTTTTGTTGACAGATACAAAGACATGGACATCTCTGTTGTTGCTGGTAAACCCAACCCCAATACCCCCCACCCCCCCTCTCTTTACAATCATGGGTTTTGTTTGTAAATGCAGATTTTCTGATCTTGGATTCTTTGTTTATTAAAAAAGCCATTGTTGGGGGTACTTGTTTATGCTATTAAAAAAGCCAATTTTAAAATTTGGGTGTGCATTATCCAAACTCATAAGATTTCCTTAGATTTGGTTGAGAGAAAAAAATATTGTTAAAAGTTTCTTGAATAGATACACTGATGTTTTCTAGATTAGTTTTTTGATGTTTTCTAATTGTCATGTTCTGAAAGTGTTTAATCATTTGATAGTGCTCCATAGGACATTTTGGATTTTTGCTACATTGTGGAATATTTTATTTATTGGACAGATTGATATGGATTCACATCATTTTCCCTGATTAATTAGCTTCAAGTTTAGTTGCCCGCACGGTTTTAACTCACTGGTTCAGTATGCAGTATTTGGCTATATATTACAATTTATTTTGAATATCATAATTGGATTGTTTAATGAAGTTATTGAGAATAAGACTTTCCCTCTTGATGCTCTATTGACTTATAGGAATTGAAGCCCGAGGGTTCATGTTTGGTCCATCGATCGCCCTAGCTATCGGTGCTAAGTTCGTTCCATTACGTAAGCCGGGAAAATTGCCAGGTTTGCTACATACTATTGAGTTTCATAATGTATATTTTGAATCAAAATATGGTGGCGGGCAAGGTAAATTATTGGTGTCGTTTTTTGTTGGGCGGAGGCTGGTTAAGGCCAAGTCTAGCACCCGGTGGCTCGGGATTGTTGGGCAGAGGCCAGTAAAGGCTTAAAAGGCCAAGTCCAGCACCGTCTCAGCGTCTGGAAAATGTGTGGCGGTATAAGGAAATAAGGTGGATCCTTCGGCTACTAGGCTGTGGTGGTATAAGGAAATAAAGTTGTGCCTTTGCTACTGGCTATAGCTTTTGGCGTAGTGGTAAACTTTGATCCGAACATTTTTCTTGAAAATGCACCTTGCGGTGGTTTGCATACAATGAATACTAAATTAAAGATGAGAGTTAAATGACAACAATCTGTATAGATGGCATTGAATACTATTATATTCATTGCATATAGCGTGGTTTTTATGAGGAAAAACTCAAATCTCTGTCTTGCTTCTTTATTAGGTTGTCCCGTTGGACCCATTAGTTTAATTTCTACTGTTTCATTGGCAGCATATTCTGTGAATCCTTCACAGTGCTATGGTTTTCTCGTCAGTTAAATAAAAACGTTCACATTGTCTGATGCAAGTATGCTATCTCGGTAAACTAGAAATTTTAACAGTATAAGGGGTTAAACAGCCCCTAAAAGAGGTTAATTTTTACTAAAAAATGGTAAATTCATGTTTTATATCTATTTCGGGGAGGCTTTTGGTCACCATCTGTGTTTTAACTTGGTAGAGGATCATAGATCTGAATTCCACTTAACTATGAAACGTAAACACCTCATTTTATGCAGTATTTGCACTGAATTTTTGGTTGAAATTATAGTAAATGGAAATGGGAAAGCTCAGCACGAAGAACATTGTTCCACCTAGAAATTTTAGTCGTTAGATCGGAGTGTTGAGCATACTGTATATATAAATAATAAATGTGCGGTCTAACCATTAGTTTAGACTTTTAGTTGAGATGCCCGCACGGGTAATTCAGTTGGTTTTTGGGTGGCAGATTGTGGGTAAGGACGCAAGATCGAGCCCTAATAGCCAATTTCACCCTTTTATGGGGGTGGCTCCTTGTGAACACCAGACACTGGTTATCCCATCTAATGGACCGCTGAGTAAATTGTGATTTACCCCTCCACAATCCTGTGGTGGCCCTTGGGGCGAGAGATTTCTTCTGTGGGGCCCTTGGGGCGAGGAATTTCTTCTGTGGGGGCCCTGGGGTGAGGGGTTTCACCTTTTGTGGGCAAGACTTTTAGTTGAGATGGAACGCATCCTTCAATTCAGAGCTCTTCTAATTCTGTTTGCGGTTACACTTTCCACCTTGAGAGTTGACCCGCAAAAAAATTAGTCCACTAAATAAGATATGCTATAGAATGGAGTCCAGAGTGGGCTACTGGGCTGTTTATAACTTCATATATTAATGCCATTAGAATGCATTTTGTACGATTATATTTAAGGTGATGCTGGGTTTACAGGTGAACTAATATCGGAATCCTATGAACTGGAGTATGGCCAAGATTGTCTCGAGATGCACGTTGGTGCAGTGCAGAAGGGGGACCGTGCTGTTGTTATTGATGATTTGGTAGCTACAGGTGGGACTCTTTCAGCTGCAATAAAACTTCTAGGTAAATCGAATCTTTCTCATTTTCTCGTTACCCGTCAGTCTTCACATCAATTTTCTAGTATCTTACAAACAATATTTTCACTTTTCCTAGAACGAATGGGAGCCGAAGTGGTTGAATGTGGTTGCGTTATTGGCTTGCCAGACGTTAAGGTATATATTACTTTACGTGGTTTACTTTCTCAATACTCTACTTTAACGTGGTATACCAACCACAACTTTGCGGGGGGGTCTTTACAATTGCTAGTAATTTGTGGGTTTTGTTTTTGCTTAGTCACAATCAATAGCTAGGACAAATTGGGGTCTATGGTTGATCCATTAGTTTTTCCCTTCTCAGATAATCGTATCGTTCAAAAGAAAACAGATTTAAAATAGTTGGGTGTATATATGAACTTGTAACGAGTTCGTCTTTAGCTCATGAAATTTTGTTTACAGGGACAAAGCAGGCTAAAAGGAAAGCCACTCTACATTCTCGTGGAGCCACGAGAATTAGGCGATTGTTTTTGAGGTACCATGTCATTTCCTACTATTGTTGTAACATCATTGAAACACGATCCTCGAATTTTCATGTAGATTAACAACGCCTAAGATTCTTGAACGAAATTATCATTAGAAAAATGTTCTTAACCGAATTATATATCACGTTATGAAATGTTGAATTTCTTTCGTTCTTTCGTTCTTAGGAATCGAAATCCACGTGATGGTATCTGTCAAGAAGAGATTACGTCTGGCCAAAAGCTTCCATTTCCATGTCTTCGTGAAGGGATAGAGGCTGTAGCTAGCTCGCTGAGTTCTCGTGTGTACTCTTTAGTGACGATCTTGTTCAACAAGTAGCCTCGTTTTTTTTTAATCATCGCTTTTAGGTTTTCATTGAAGATTCAGTGGGATGTGTTGAATTGAAGCATGTATCATAAATGATCTCCTGAGTCCCAGCTGATGTTATTCCTTAGATTACGTTTATTTTGCAGTTATTTCTTTCGTTTGTTGCATAAACAGATTTGGTAGAAGGTTTTAATGTTGTTGCCCTCTGCTTACATTTGTCATTCATCCTCTTAATTTTTAACAACCCGTAGCCACCTAGTGGCTAAGTTTACTATCATTCTCAAAATGCAGGTGTTCTTTCTTGCCCACAAACGGTGAAATTCTCACCTTTAAAGCCCTATATCTTGACTCGATAGAATAGTGGAAGGATAAATCATGATGACCTAGTATCAAGTGGGATGATCAGTGTTGAAAAATTTTACCATGTACTAGGGCTTATCTTGTACTGTGAATCCTAAATCCAAACTGACATTTTGATTCTGTCCAAAGTGACATTTGGTTCTGTCTGCTGGGATTAAGTGGCAATGTGGGGATTATGTCCAAAGTGGACAGATTCTTTTGTACGCATCGACATTTGGTTCTGTCTGCAAAGCCATTGAGTCATTGTAATTTATATCCTCCCAAATACTCTGTCGGGCCGTTGTATGGAAGCCCTTGAGTTGGGAATTCAAGCTTTTTGGGAGAAGGTTTGGAGTGAGATTGTCAAAGACAAGATACCTAATATCGAGAAGATGGAGTCTAGAATGTGAGTTGCTTATAATAGGTTGTCATAGGGGTGGGCAAGTTAATTCCGGTGAAGGTTTTGTCCCAATTTTAATATTACTCCACAATTTTTTGTGGAGCTGATATGGGATCGTATCAGTTAAGCAAATAATGATGGTCCGTTATGATTTTGGTTGAATATGCAAGATTCTGTGCCAGAAATGAAACTACAGAGACCGTTTTTGAAGCAGAGATGCAATGCCACTCCTATGAAATGTCACTGTTCATTTATGGCAATTTGCAGGTGGTGGAGCCTGTGTACCAAGCTGGCTGCTCAAAGAATCCTAAGCTCAACTTGTTCCCAACAGTAATACCAACAAAAACCAATCCTCAAACTTCAATAATAATAAAAATCTGATGAAAATTAATTTGTTTCATTGTGGAGTGCCAACATTCTTGTCTGTGATGTGTGAAGAAGTGATTTTATTGCCACACTTTTTCTTCTTTCAAATCCTTGATTTCAGTGCTGCCCCAGTAAAAATTAAAGTCTGGGTAAAAAACACACATGTAATGGAACAGGAAAATGGGGGAAGAGGACAGTCTTATCAAGCTGGCACAGATAACAAATGAATTATTAGCATAATCTGAATGAAGCATCTTCTACATACATATGTATATATATACCACCAAGGATGTAATGTAATAGTAACTATGAAACTCAAATAGGTATAAACTATTAAGGTTTTCACTGTTCATGATGACTATGTTATTGTCTGCATTTTCTGCATCTTCCAAGAGTTGCTAACTCAGACCTCATTGAAATGCAATTCTTATACCTGGACTAGGTTCATATTACATTGTGGATCAAAAAATAATGTGTTTGCAGTTAAAACATTTTGTATCTGTAGTTAACAATTTTTGTACCTGTAAACAAATTGAAGGTACATAACACGGTAATTACAGATACATAACATAATAACTACAGACATATAAATTGTTAACTCCAGGAACAAAATATATTAAGTGCAGACACATAAGATGTTGGTTAACATGTTATGTGTCTGCAATTAATATATTTTGTATCTACAGTTAACATTTATGTGTTTGTAGTTATAATGTTATGTGTTTGTAATTATCTTATGATGTGCCTTCAATTTATTTACAGGTACAAAAACAGTTGATTGTAGGTACAAAATGTATATTATAGACACAAAATGTCGAAAATTATTTTTAGATTAGGGTCTATAATGCAAAATAAATCCTGATCCATGATATAATTTGCCATTGAAATCTGCTTGATTGAAAATGGGTCATTGATGACAGTAAATAATACTGATCCATAATTTGCACTGGATGGGTTTATCTTAGTTGAGGGATGCCATCTGGCATGATGAAAAATTCACACCCAATCACATGTAAACTCTATGATCTTGCCCACTTTAAGCCTACCACAAATTTGTTTTTGGACATTCAGCCATAAAGACTTTATACTAATGAAATATTGTCTAGCTATACTTATAACCCAAATTCTCTTTTTTTAAATTGTGGATCTGGGGCTTGAGTTTTGCCGACCCCAAGTCTCCAATGTTCAACAATCGTTATATCGTGCACCAGCATTGTGCGCCCTGACCAAAATGATGTCGTTTTTATCGTTTAAATTTTATGTGTATTATGTTAAGAGTTTATGTGTATTCTGTTATAAGTTTATGTGTATTATGTATTATGTTAGATTATGTGTATTATGTTAAAAGTTTATGTGTATTCTGTTATGAGATTAAGAGTTTATGTTAGATTTGTACAAAAGTTTTGTAGATTTTTTCTTCCTTTAATTTTGTGTTGCGTGGGAAATTAATATTTCCAATAAGAGTATTTTTTATTCTTGTTGTGAATCTTAGCTCCTTAATAAATTCATGTAACTTTCCTGTTTGGTAAAAAATTGGCCTATAGGCCAATTTTGGCTTATTTGACCACTATTAATTGTTTGATTTAGTTAAAATATCAATATAAATGTTTGGTTAATTAGTTTTTTGCAACTCCAAAAGGCTAAAATTCAAAAGGCTACTCCAAGCAACTTTTTCAATTAGCTTTTGAGAAAAGAAATTACACCAAACAGCTATCAGCTAACAGCTAATTTACCAAACACTTTTCTACAATCAGCTAATGTTATCAACTATTTATACACTCTAATTAACAGAATCAACTAACAGCTAACAACTATCGGCTAACAGCCATTTTACCAAACAGGGCTTTGACTCCTTGATATTTGGCTGATAATATTCACGCCAATTTTAGCTAGTTTAATTTATTCTCAAACCTCAGCTCCTTAGCTCTTTCCATAATAAACTTTAGCTCCATCATTAACTCTTTCAATAATAAGCTTTGGCTCCAACCTTAGCTCTCTCCATAATAAACTAGTTCTCAAACCTCACCTCCTTCCAATTTAATCTGATTGAGAACTTCGGCTACTTCATCTGCTTCCTTAATTTTTGTGCATGCAACCTTAGTTCCTTATTTAATTATGAAATCTCTCCTGCGTTTTAATTAAATACAACTTTAGCTGCTTGCAACCTCTCGTGCCTTTTATTAATTTATTGCAACCTCACCTCTTGTTGCAATCTCTACTCCTTAATTAATAATTGCAACCTCACCTCTTATTGCAATTTCTCTACTCCTTAATTAATAATTGCAACCTCACCTCTTGTTGTAATCTCTACTCATTAATTAATTATTGCAACATCACCTCTTGTTACAATCTCTACTCCTTAATTAATAATTGCAATCTCACCTCTTGCCGCAATCTCTACTCCTTAATTAATAATTACAATCTCACATCTTGTCGCAATCTCTACTCCTTAATTAATTATTGCAACCTCACCTCTTTATTTATTTTACAACCTCAGCTGCTTCAAAAATCATCATCAGCTGCTCTGAATTTTTTACTGCTTCAATTAATTCAATCTCTACTACTCCAAGTTTAGTTGCTTCAAGATCTCGCCTCCTTCAATTAATTTTATTTCAGATGCACTAAATTATATCTCCGGCTGTTTTCAAAATAATTTTCCTCTCCAACATGATTTTCACGGTAATTTCTTCATGAATTCTTCGTTAAATTTATTCTTGGCTTTTTTTTTTTTTTTTTTTTTTTTTTTTTTTGTTGGGTGTAAATCATAATGTGGTCCGGATCTTTCTCTGTCTATTTAACGGTACAGGTCCACTCGGTTTGCTCTGAGAGGTACAAAAGTTGGCCCAAAGGGAATTGGGAATTGAATCCGAATTATCCTGAAATTCTTTACCACAAAGAGAGCTCATTTGCCACTTGAGCTACTCTCTTGAGTTTATTCTTGGCTTCTTGATAAGTCTTTAAAAATTAAATAAGTAAAAATTACGAGACTAATAAAAATAAAAGAGGGTTTAATTTTTCATCCTAAATACGTTTTTGGCTCATCAAAGTCTAATAGATATATTCCTAACAGTTTTGCTTTGGAATGATCTTTTATTCATGAATCTATTTGTTTTCTTTGTGAACATGTAAGAGTACGTAGTCTTCTAAGAAGGGGATATGAATATAATGAATGTTAGGATTAGGGAAATGTGACTTTGATTTGGTTGAATTGGAGTGATGAGACTTGACTTTGATGATGTTAATTAACATGATTGAGTCCCGATTAGAATGTAATTACCTAATCTAGGCTAAAGGGGTTAATTAACCTTACTTCACCTTTGAGAAAAAAGGAGTATGAGATGTCAAGAACAAAATGTTTGATGAAATGCCTCTTAGACACTTATGAGTTATGAGGATGTCCTTGTATGTCCTAAGAGTGTGGAATGACCTTGAGAAATGCTTCATTACTTTTAATGACATCTGTGTCAAGTCAATTGACTCATTTTTGTTCCCAGTTTGGTCACGTTATCTTAGCCTAGTTTAAATTCCTATTCTCTTCCGCCTTTTATATCATTTGTCATTCATTTAAGGGTTGCTTGTATTAGTCCGATCTATTGCTTATCTTGCCCAAGATAATCTTTACTATGGTTAGATTTCCACAAGAAGTTTTAGTACTTTGTGATTGAGAGAACATAAGCTTGCATCTATCGCCAATCCTCAAAAGAACGACAGTTCATCACCCTAAATACTCTTCATCAAATCTTTAATTGCCGGCTACCAACACTATCGAACTAGCTATTGCAAATTGCCAATATCTGTAGGGTAGTCTGAACCACAATCAGTACTTTAAGCAAGTGGCCAATGATGCACTAGATAACCGCAAGTGCGAGCATGATAGCCATGACCATCATTACCACTTTGAGTAAATGATGACCAGCTATTTACCAAATATCTACTGGCATCAGTGGGGTAATCTGAATTACCTTCACCGCTTTGAGCAAGTGGCTAGTAGGAATTGGAATTATGGTATATTTAGATAGTTGAACTTTAATGTTTGAGCTATTTACAAAAATGCCTTCAACAAACACACTTTGTAGCTCTATTTAGTTGTAATCTACATTCCCATGTATATATACGTGTTAAATATTTATTTATTTTTATTTGAATTCCAATTTCACCAAACAAAGAGCGAGTCTTCTTCTATTTAAACCCATTTATAATTACTAAGTATTTGAATCTAATTATGATTTCAATTTTAATGTTTGAACCAAACGCCACACACTCAACGTGGACATGTAACTTACCAAATCATATTGCAAATAACCTAATTAATTAAAACCAAATTAAATTTGAACTTTGAAACTTAAATGTAAGAAAAGTTTTTTAAGGAGGAGAACATCCTTACTTTATTGTCACAAGGATATATGGATATGTGTTACGTACTAACTAGGCATGTGTCTCCTCTTCAATCATTGCAAACTGCAGAGTACATATAAAAATAAAAAATACATAGCGAATACAGAAAACTTATGAATAACACAAAGACAAAAGATATATGCCAATTAAGAAACCGGCCTAGATTTCAAAGGAGTTGACCAAAACAGAAAAAATACAAGGCTTCAAAACTTTCTCAGGGTTAGTATACCCATCTTGTTTGTTCTTATAAACCACATCATCAATGCGAGCAAAGTTGAGAATGCATAGAAGAATCTCAGTTGAGACCGCCGATGGAATTGGTCGAAGAATATCTTCATTGGTATCTTTCCATGCATTTTCTACCATTTCTTCAAACTTGTTCATTGCTTCTTCAGCAGTTACACCATAATCATTCATGTAATAATCAATTCCTGTTGCATTTACCCTGTTGTATTTCTCACGCTGCATATACAGGTAAATACTAATGGAGTTTACTTGTTAGAAAAATAAAATAATTCACAAATAATATACTACATGATGTCAATTCCATTTTGGTCTATCGAGTATTAGTGTATTTCCACTTTAATCTTATTATCTATCAATTTGGTCATTTTTAATTTTCTCTTAAAATTGTTCAATCCCTTTCAAAAATGTTCTTATTTCCACCACACTTTATCCTCTTTCATGTAGGGTATTTCAAACATTTTGAACCAAAATTGATAAGTTTGAAAAAATTAAGAGAGTTAGAGTAATTATATTGAATTGGTAGTTGTTAATAAAAACAATAGAAATATCATTATATAAACGGATCAAAGTAGTAATATATCTTAGAGTTAGTTTTATTTTTGGTCATAGATTTATAGGTAACAATTCACTTTTTGTCATTTTTTAAAAACAAACTCATTTGGTCATAGCTAGTATTATTGTGACATGACCATTTGTGATCCTCTATCAACAAAACCATTTAATTTCCGTAAAATGCAAGTATTTAGATCTTTATTAGTTATAATTGTTTTTTTTTTTTTTTAAATAACGGGTCAACTCACTTTTTTTTTTTAAATAATGGAAATATCCTACTTAATGACATTTCAACGATTTTGTTGACGGAGAACAAAAAATGGTAAAGCCACGATAGTACTAAGACCAAAGGGGATGTTTTTTAAAAAAGACTAAAAATGAACTAGCTGCCACATACAAATCTAGGATAAAAAATGAAATTTGGTCTATATCTTATTATGAATGAACACATTAATACCTCATAGGAAGCTATATCGTTGATAACACGAGCCAATAGTGTATTGGCCTCAATAATTCTAGGGTTTTGACTTGACCATTCAAATGCTTCTCTTGTTACGGACTTCATGCCAAGGAAAGAAGCTGTGATGAGCAAGTAAAGAGTGCTACTAGCTTGTCCATTTTTTATATACTCAGCAACTGGTGGCGTGCATCTTTCCGTACACCATTTCACTTCAATATTGTAAGAACTCACAAGTTCCTTAATCTATTTCTCAAGAAAGAATGAAAAAATTAGAACAACTTTACAATTTAAGAAAAAAAAAATTCAATTTTGGTTGTGACTATATTTTACCATCAATTTTTTTTTCCTACATAATAATAATAATAATAATAATAATAATAATAATAATAATAATAATAATAATAATAATAATAAAAAAATTGTTAGCGATTAGACATACTCGTTCTTTTGTGTAATGAACTGCAAAAGATCTTCCTTCTTTTGATAGTTCTTTGTCGAACTCCTCAAAAAGATCTATAAGAGTTTTATAGATTATCTTCATAAAACGGGGAAGACGGTTCGTTTGACGTATATCCCACCTATTAAACAATAAAATTTTAATTAGTTATAGGATAAATTAATATATATTTGAAAGAAAGGACATTAAATGTATTGTGGGATGTTACATACTTTTGTATGGCATCGGTAAAAATCTCTAATTCATCCGGCTTTCCAAAAGAATCATATGTGTCATCGAAAATGGAAGCCATTGTTATGATTTTGGCAAGCATGAGTCGAGCCTTGGAATATTTTGCCTCAAAATATACTCCCAACGCCCAAAAGTAACATTCAACAGCCCTGTCTCTTGCATAAGGAAGTGTAGTGACAAAGTCCAACTCCTTCCACCACCTGCCCAATGTGATAAAAAGCATAGATAAAAATGAATCTAGATGTCTCACTTAGGTGATACGAGTTTACACCTCATTAAATTAACTATTAAATGATCAAATTTGTAGTTTAAAAGAGAGACAACACTATATTGATGAACTAAAAATGTGACTTTTCACAATTAATTACTGCACATAAAATTACCTCATATGTTCGTAGAGTTCTTGCTTGTGGTGCATTTGCAACAAATTAAAATCTAACTTTGCAAACCGGAGTAGAACATCATTCTTGGACTCATCTTCTTCATACACTGTGATGAAGTAGCTACTCTCTACTCTAGGGATGCCATTGTGCAAGGATTGGTCAAGGGCATGTCTCACTTGCTTTCCCAAAGTAGAGCTCAATTGTGGACCAATAACCTCCAAATGAGTTTTTGAAAAGGTATAAGCCTCTTTTAAATTGGCGTCGTTATGTCCCTTTAAGTGTGAAGCTTCGTATAAGTTCAACAATCCCTTAACATCGTTGGAAAGACTGCTTTTGAATTTTCCATTCTCTTGAAAATTATCAAAGATTCCTAATAATTTCGTAAGAATTCACAAAATTAGAACCTAGTGGAGTACCATAGAACTTTTATATATATATATATATATATATATATATATATATATATATATATATATATATATATATATATAGATTAAGTGATCAAATGACTCCATCCTGTTATATATGAGTCCGTATGGACAGATTTGGGCCAATGAATGCTTAAGATCAATAGTTTAGATTTCTCTAACTATGCAACGCGAACTGTGCAAATAAAGTGCACAATTGCACAGTTACCGTGCACAGTTACGAAATTGCACAATTGACCAAATCTAAGCTATTGATCTAAGTATTCGATGCCTAGATCTGTCCACGCGGACTCATAAGGAAGAGTGGATTCACAGGAACACTGGCCTATATATATCCTAGATCTGTCCACACGGACTCATAAGGAAGAGTGGATTCACAGGAACACACACACACACACACACACACACACACACACACATATATATATATATATATATATATATATATATATATGCATGCATATTAGGCATGCAATCATTACATGGCTTACCTGAAGAGATGTTGTAACCATGTTGCCTCAGCAATCGAAACAAAAGTGCAGAAGTGCACAAATCATCTCCTAGCTGGAAGTTGGGATTGGCGTTGTAAATATTTTCCAACATCTCATCGATCATTTCATGAAAGTGATATGAAATGCCGAGACGTTCCATGGTGTCAATAAAGTTAAGCTTCTCAGCTAACTTGGCACTCCTAATACTTACCAACATGCTCATTACTTGTCCCTTCAACACTTGAATCTCCTGAGCATACCTTTCTGCAACTTCATTATCAAAGACGAAGTACCGGAATTCGTCTCCCCACAGGCTTGGTGAGAATTGGAAGCTTGTGACTGGACGGACAACCTCGTTGTTAGTCACCATTTTTAGGATTTCCGAAGTTTGTTGTTCGAGTAATGAGATTTTGGAGTACGTAGAACTCCTTTAAAAAGGCAGGACCATGATTATATTATATTGTTCCACACCACCTAACCGATTTCTGTTGTCTTCTTCTTCTCTAAATAATTAATATGATCTAGCACTTAGCACTCCTATCCCTATAGCAAGTGTATATATACTATAATAAAATTCTGACAGATGTATAATATATAATCTAAATGAATATAAGATAACACAACTTGTATGGATAACCAATCCCCACAGGCTTGGGGAGAAGCTTGTGACTGGACAGACAACCTCGTTGTTTAATTTGCCGCCATTTTTTAAGGATTTCGGAAGTTTGTTGTTCGACTAATGAGATTTTGGAGTATGAATCCTCTAAAAAAGGCAGAACCATGATTATATTATATTGTTTTACACCGCCTAACGACTGATTTCTTAATATGATCTAGCACTCCATTATTCCTAGTAGCAAGTGTATATATATATATATATATATATATATATATACTATAATAAAACCAATTGACTTGGCTTTAGCTCGTTGGAGTTTCCTTGAAGCTACTTGATTCCTACCATTGAATTTGTCTTGGCTTGCCACATTGCTCTTAATTTATTTGAATTTTTTTTTGTCTTATATTACCCTGCCACATTATTGCTCTTAATTTATTTGAAGAAATTTTTGTCTTAGCTTGCCACATTATTGCATGCTCTTATGGCCTGTTTGGTTGGGCGTAATTTGGCTGTAGTTGAATTGTAATTCAGTGGAAGCCACAATTACGCCGTTTGCAGGTTGGAGGGAATTGCAATTCTGTGGAATTGCAATTCATGGGCACCCCCCTATGAATTGCAATTCGGTGATTGTGGGAAAAGGAAAAAGGGATGAAATGACAAAAGTACCCTTAATTATTACTACTATTATTACACAAGGACATTTTAGTCTTTATATCACTTCTTTCAATCCCTACCCAATAATTCTATTCATCCCTACCAAAGAATGTAATTTGAATTCCTACTTTATTCCCACCATATTCTTTTCCCACCGAATTGCAATTCCTTTCCACCCTAATTCTTTACTCCCAACCAAACGCCCTGTTAGTGTTTGGTTGGGTGTAATTGAAATTCCTTTCCTACTTTATTCCATGGTAAAGAAAATTACATTGTTTGGTTAGACAGAATTGCAGTTCCCTCATTTTGCTGAACTGTAATTCATGGGCACCCCCTATGAATTGCAATTCGATGGTTGTGGGAAAAGAAAAAAGGGAGAAAATGACAAAAGTACCCTTAATTATTACTATTATTATTATTACACAAGGACATTTTAGTCTTTATATCACTTCTTTCCTTCCCTACCCAATAATTCTATTCATCCCTACCAAACAATGTAATTTGAATTCCTACTTTATTTCCGCCTTATTCTTTTCCCACCGAATTGTAATTCCTTTCCACCCTAATTCCTTACTCCCAACCAAACTCCTTGTTAATTTATTTGAAGAAACTTTTAAAGCATATATATATATATATATATAGAGGAAAAAGTTCAAATGCGGTGGGTCTTCCCGTGCGGCGGTATTTCAGAATACACCAACAGTGTTAACAATATGCAACAACAGTGTAAGGAAAACACACCACAATGAAATGCAATAAAACATCAAAAAATACACAACAGATTAAAAAAAAATACACCATATAACTCACCACCCCAATGGTGTATTTCCGAACACTGTATGATGTTTTTACTCACACCTAATGGTGTGTTTTTAGTGATGCGTACCTAATTTGTCTCTGTTTTTTGTGGTGTATTTTCCTAACGTTGATGGTGTATATTTGTTGAACTAGTGGTGATGCCGCACCGCCGCACCGTAAGACACCGTCGCACCTGAACTCGCCTCTCTCTATATATATATATAACTCTCTTCTTCGCTTCTTCATTGCTTGTAAGCTACAAAATATCGTCCAGAATGGACTCTAGTTATTAATTCTAGTTTCTAAACACAAATTAGAGCTGCTGCAGGTATGCAAATTCTGTACACAATCACAAATTAGTATTTTCTTAATTTATCATCAATTCAACTTCCTCCAAATTTATGATACATATTTTTTTAAAAGTCTCCCAACTTCATTTTTTGAGGACTTAATTTCTTATTTCTTCTATATATGTTAGAATGACAATTTAATTTGTATTAAAATTAGTTTTTCTTTAATTTTTTTTTTTTAACAAAAGCAGTCTTGATTAATATAAGAAACTATACATATTTATCGTTATTTGTCTCTGATCTCTACTGTTTTATCTCTCTCTCTCTCTCTCTTTTTTTTTTTTTTTTTTTTTTTTTTTTTGTTGAGAAAATGGTCAAATAAGCCTCTGAACATTTCGCAAAAGGTCAATTAGGCTCATGATCAAACTTTTTAAAAGTGTAATTGAACACATGAACTCATGATTTTGTGTCATCTGACCCCGTTAGCCGGTTACCCCTCCCTTAGGTGTCGGTAACTGCCCTCGTGGCTCGCCACATAAGCTGAGTTTTGATTATTTGGATTGCCACGTAAGCATAAATAAATAAATAAATAAATAATTTACTTCCCCCTATTCTTCATCTTCTTTATTCTACTTTGTCTTCTACAACAGACAGATCCGGGCAGTTTTCCCGATCTTCAACCGGAATTATTGGGAAGCTGCAACGACAGCATGTGTTATGTGCAATGCCGGAATTATTGAGGAAGATACTGTTAAGTGAGGATCAGGAAACTCCGTCGTCGTCGTGTTCATCCTCGAAGGCCGACAATGAACATCAATTTACTTCCAGTAAACGCCCCTATTCTTTTTCTTCTTTATTCATTTCACTCTCTTTCCGAATAAAAAATTGCCAACCTGAACACAAATTTTGATGAACCAATGATGGAGAAAGAATTTTATACAGATTAAATATTGCAAAAAAAAATTTCATCAAATTAAAACCCTTCTCACCTTGTGCACGTTCCTCTGTATGATCTTTACAGGATTCAAAAGCTCTAAAGCAACTAAAAGCCATTTGATCTTATAATCATATCCAAGAAAAGCTGGTCCTTTGATCATATAGCTGCAAATCCAAGAGTGACCTTCGATCTCGAATCTGAACCAGCAATGGCGTCGCCATGGGCAATCCAACTCAGATCTGAATAAGAACCACTCCATCCTCACCACATCAGTATCGTCACTCAACCCCATTCACTTCACCGGCGTCATCGCACCACCGTCTTCACTACATCCTGACCCCGCTCCACCACCGTGGTCAGTCCATACTCACCGGTTTTGTCGCACCCATCGCTCTGCCATCGTCCGCGAACTCAGATATAATAATAATAATAATAATAATAATAATAATAATAATAATAATAATAATCAAAACTCAGCTTATGTAAAGAAGAGCAGAAAATGAAGAATAGGGGGAAATAATTTTTTTTTTTTAAATTTATGCTTACGTGGCAATCCAAATAATCAAAACTCAGCTTATGTGGCGAGCCACGAGGGCAGTTACTGACACCTAAGGGAGGGGTAACCGGCTAACGGGGTCAGATGACTCAAAATCGTGAATTCATGTGTTCAATTGCATTTTTAAAAAGTTAATGGGCCTAATTGACCTTTTGCGAAAGTTTAGGAGTTTATTTGACCCTTTTCTCTCTTTTTTTTTTTTTTTTTTTTTTTTTCATAACTTTATTTGGTTGATTTATTTTTTTAGGTTGTTTTATAAATATTTTGATCTCATCAAGGTATGTGGATTATCATGCTCTATTATGACTACTACTATATTCTTCGTAGCTAATTCTAATTAAATTTGTAATCTTGTCACAAAAGGTTTAATTAGATCAAGTTATTCAATTATTGAAAAAATTGGCTTGAGGGTTAAGTTAATTGGGGTGATTAGTACATTATTTGATGAAACCTGGCTTAACTGTATGAATGTGATGAAAGCATGCCAATGGAGATTTGGATTAACAGAGTGGAAATGTGTAGAATGTTACGTACAGTACAGAGCAGCCAATAACAAAGGCTATAAACGAAGAGATATGGCGCCAAAGGCCGTTGCAACTAACTGTTGAGTGAAGTTTACTAACGATTCAAATTGATTCAATGTGAACATGAATTCTCTTTGATTATTTTTTTATATTTATACAATAGAACATTTTATTGTAACTAGTATGGTAAACATGAAGTTAAACAAGTCTCGGTTTTCTTCTACACCAATTGTTTTGTTCTTCGTTTTTATTCAATAAAAATAAATTGAAGTAAAACATGGCAACAATTCACCTCCATGATCTCCTTGTATAATTCGGCCCTAATTATACAAGAATTCATACAAAGTACATATTCACAACAAGAACCATAGTTAAGTCATGACATTATCCCAATTGTAATTCAATTACTCAATGCATCCATAATAAGAGAGCTAAATCTAAGTCCCAAAGTAAACCTAGCTATTCACACTTTGAATTGAATAGCAAACACAATTTGAAATGGACTTCATGTAGAGCACAATTGAATTGAAATAAAAGTAATAAAACTTGGATCAATTTTGAATTGGAGATGCATAACTTAAAATGGAACCAATCTTGAATTACAATCTAGGAATGGTCAAGAAATGTATGTCCAAGGAAACCTTGGAGAGAGAGTGGAATAGTGGAGAAATGGAGAATGATCTATAAATAATCATCCAAGACTATTCATACTTCTCGGATTTGGAACTGCCGCGAGGCCTATCACAAAGTGAGAAGCATCGTGACAAGCTCGTTCAACTTGGAGAGATTGGTCCTCTCACGAACGGCGTCACGCCATGATGGGTAATTTTGCTATAGTTAAGGGACCATTTTGATAATTAACTCAATAGAATACGTTTTAAAAAGACAAATACCCATATAATAATAATATTGATAATAATAATAATAATAATAATAATAATAATAATAATAATAATAATAATAATAATATTATTATTATTATTGTTATTATTATTATTATTATTATTATTATTATTATTATTATTATTATTATTATTATTATTATTATCATTATCATTATCATTATTAGTTAAAACCCTAACATGTAATTGGCTTTATTATTATGGCAAATTAGAATAGGCTATAGATCAGAGTTAGTCTGCTTTGAAGAATGAAGACCTGATTGATCATGTAATCCATCAGAAGCGTTTTTGAAGATTTAAAGCCGTTGGAAGTCATTTTTTGAAGGAGCGTCTGTGCTGGCAGATGCCCGTTGAGGCTTGAGGTGAAATTACAAGAAAGTCCTTACTTAATTGGACATCTCAAAGAGTATAGAAGTAATCTAGTTTAGAAGCTGTCTGATGTTCTGATTACGTATCCCTTACCCTCAACCAGATATATATATATATATATATATATATATATATATATATATATATATATATATATATATATATATATATATATATATATATACTAGTTTTTTACGCGCATTGCGCGATCGGGATAATGCCCAATATTTTTTTTAAATAAGTACTTTAAAGTGTATCAATGCAATATTAAATTAGAATTTTTCATGCATAAATAATTTAATGTTGAATTTGCGTATTTAAATAGGTAATTCTAAGTTTACAAATGCAAGATAATATAGTCAAGATTGATTATAATTGTCAATAAAATAATTGTATAGGTATGGTTGAAACCAAATACGGGACATAATGGACTATAAAAATTATGGTATAAAATATTAAATGTATACTAATATTGAAGAGTTAAGTACTGATTACTAAACAAGGACATTGCGAGTTAGTTTCCCACTTCAATTTGTTGTGTGATTTGAATACTCTTTTTGTTAATAAATCTCCCAAGTAGTTAATATGATTGACTTAATTTTATTTTTTTATTTTTATATTTTTTAAAACAATTATTATTATTATTATTATTATTATTATTATTATTATTATTATTATTATTATTATTAAATATATGTATACCTTTAGGTCATTTTACATGTTAATCTAAACAGCTAATTTTTTCAAATATC
>NW_017616843.1:3182623-3232623 GCF_001879475.1 Ipomoea nil
TCGCACAAGGGAATTGGAATCAGAATGAAAATTAAATATTTGGTAATGATAATTGATTTTGGTGAAAGTATTTTGCATATTTGATTATAGGGTGAAATTGAAATGATTACCAATATTGATGTTTGGTTATGCCTGACACAAATGGAAACAAAGGATTTAAAAATACAAATATATAAAATTAAGACAATTGATCCTAATATAATGACATCCAAAGCAACAATATAAACAAAAAAAAAAAATCAAAACAAAAATCTAAAAGCTCTAATCTAAACTTAAAAAATCATATTAGCAATAAGATGGAATGATACCCGTTTTTAATTAGGGAATGTAATTTTTAATTGAAGGGGTAATCAAATCTCATAGTTGTATTTTAAAAAGTTGTCAACCAAACACTACCTACATTTTGATTCTCATTCTTGATGTGTAAGCCCATGAACCAAACACAATCTTAGTATATTCGTGAAAATTCGGGAATATCCTAATATCATGGGCCCCTGAAATAGCTATTCTCCTTGCAAGGGGAATTGTTAATTTCCTGGAACAATATTTCTGGGTACAAAATGCATTAACAAACAATGGATTGAAATAGACATATATATTCCTTGGAATGTCATTCAATTCCATTCCAAGCCTATTATGCAAATCAAACGTGCAATTAATGCACAAAAAGAAATTATAATATTTCAAGTCAAGCATAAGGTCATGTGTTCGAATCCTAGTCTAAACATTTTGAATTAGCACCTATGGCCTAATGGATAAGGCACTTGACTTCTAATCAAGCAATTGTGGGTTCGAGTCCCACTAGGTGTGTTATAAAATGAACTTTAAGCTCCCGCCCTCATACATAGGCTAACCTAAATCCGGCTTTAAGATTTTAGGTTTTACAATCCTTTAAAGGGTAACACTTGTGTGAGACCGTCTCCGGACCTCTATCCGTGAGACGCCTCAAAGATTCGACTCGTCTCACGGATAGAGACCCGTGAGACGGTCTCACACAAGTTTTTGCCTACTTCAAATAGCAATGTGCATTTATTTATTTATTTATTTATTTTTTGGAGTTGTATTAGTTTCTTTTGTTCTTATTAAATATTTACGATTCTTTACATTTTATTTAATTGATGGCCTTACACTTGGTTTGAATGGTTTTGATGCATTAGAAGGGGCATATTCGATTTATCTCATTAAGATGAAGGACTGATGCAAGGATACCTTTAGAAAAGGTTATTTGGAGTTGAAATTTCAATGACCTTAGTACTTATAATAATTCTGACTCAAATTAAAATGACCTTTCTTTGCTATTTTGGATAATTTTAATATAGAAAGGTCAAACGGCAATTTATATCCTACACCACGGCGCGCGTTGCACTGTGCGTCCAGATGCAAAACGACGTAGTTTTAATTTTTTTTTTTTGTTTTTGAAATTTCCCGCCCCAGTGTATGACAGTTATTTTTTCTTTTAAAAAAAACCCCTGTTAAAAAATGTACATAATATTATACTAGAATACACATAATTGTATACATGAATGTACATAATTATATAACAAAATATACATACTCTTTTTAAAAGATAATACACATAATCTAACATAATACATAATAAACATAAACTTTTAACATAATACACATCAACTCTTAACATGATACACACAAATTTTCTGATTCGGATGTACATAATTGTATAAAAAGAATGTACAATTGTATAAAAAATGTACATAACTGTATGAACAAATATACATAATTGTATGAACAAATATACATAATTGTGTGAACAAATATACATAATCACAGCAACTTCCTACCACACCTCCCAAAATGACGTCGTTTTGGGAAGTGCACGGCGCACAGTGCTACGGGCGCCGTGGTGTAGGGTATAACGATTGAGGTCAAACTAAAGTTATTCAAATATTATTGGAAAACATCCACCAAAAAAAATAATATTGGAAAACTAACTCATGAAACTACTACTTCTACATCTTACAAAGCCTAATTTGAAAGTAACATAGGTTAAAGAGTTAATTCTATCAGAGGTCTCTTGTCTTTGATGACAATTTCAAATTTAACCCTAGACTATCATTTTTATCATTTAACATCTCAGACTATTATTTTTAGACACTTTTAATCCTTCTCATGACTTTTCGTAATTTTAGTACGGGCACTTTTATCTTTTTATATATATATTTTTTGTTATTTTTTTTGGTTTAAGTTGGTTTAGTCGGTTTAGAACTCCCCCATCCAACATGTTTTGAACATTTTTTTTAATGGTTTGATCTGTTGGAGATTTATATAATATATGTTTGAGGATTTCAAATATGTTAGTAACTTAAAATAATATTTTAGAAGTGGTGATGAAGTTAAAATATTATTTTAAATTTAGAGAATATCTTATTAAAAGTTATTTAATTTTAGAGAAAATTACGCTTTTGGTTCTATGACTATAGGGTTGGTAATTTCAGTTCGTAACTTTTAAAACTATCAATTTAGTCTTTTAACTATGTTTTTTTTCACACATTTGGTCATTCCGGCCAAATCACCGGTGGATTTTGGCCGGAAAAACACGATCATTTGTTTATTAAATATTTGGGGGGGGGGGGGGGGGGGGGGGGGGTTAAAATGGTCAATTATGTTTGAAAAAAAGGGGAAAACGCTGGCTATTATTTCCCACCTTGTTTAACGTCTTAATTCCTAATTTGTTGGCATTGCAACCCTAATTATATTTCTGAAAAGCGGGAAGAAAGCAGGGAAGAACGAAGAAAGCGGGAAGAAATAAAACTCTCATTGACTTCGCCTACTGCAATGCGTAACTCATTTGCAACTGGAATGAGTTCGGCCCCAATTACGCTACAACTATGTAAGTTACAATCATTTTTAAGAGTTAAAATTGTATAAATTTTATAGTGAATGACTTTGTGTTGTTTGTGTGGAGTGTTTTTTGTGTAGTTGAATGGCAGTAAAACATATCTATGGTTTGCCGTGTGGTTTATATATGCATAAAGCATAATGGAATTTGTACTTGTGTCTTGTAATGTGGGGACCAACTTCTGGACCATTATGTTGTTTATTATTCTTTGTAGGAATTCTGATGAGTATGGGAAATTGTTGTGGTGGTCGGTGGGGACCAATACTACTGTTATAGTTTACTGATTTCGTGATGTGCATATATAGGGTTTAGGATACATTTTTGTTATTCTGTGGGGACCATTATGTTTATACTTTTTTGATCAGGAAACATTTCCATATGACTTTATTGTTTTTTGTCTTGTGGGTACCACTATGTTGACTGTTGCATGTGTGAATGATGGCTTTACAGGAGATGGTGTTGGCCCATTTTCAGTTGTCCTTTTCCATAATGGGATAATAAATAGGGTTGGTGAAGTTAAATACTTGGGTGGTGATGTAGAAGTGTATGAAAGAATGGAAGCGAATGAAGTGTGTCTAGATGTGTTGAAGGATAATATAAAACAGTTAGGGTATAGTGAGGTTGGAGCACTGATTTATTGTTATTGGAATGATAGTTTGAAGTTGCTACAATCAGACATTGATGTTATATCTATATTGAATGAGCTCAACCTAGGTAATATGTTGGAGTTTTGGGTTGAAACAATGGATGAGTTGGACTTGATTAATGCTGATATGGAAGTACTTGAGGCAGAAAGTGATTGAGAAGATGAGATTGAGGTAGAGAGTTTGGGGGGTAGATGAGAAGGTTGTTGTAGGGGCTAGGGATGGCTTCACTATATAAGATGATAAAGTAGATGAGCAGATTGTTGTAGCTGAAACAAAGAAGAAGGTTAAGAATTTGGATGAAATCAACTTTTCTGATGAGGAGTCAGTACTGGATTCTGATAGTGATGGTGATGGGGAAAACAAATGGCTTATATTTAGAGCTGCAACAGACTTGAAAGACCCCCATTTCACTTTCGGCATGACATTTGCTTCCAAACAACAGTTTAGAGAAGCAGTTCAAAATTATGCTTTCAATAATAGCAAAGAAATTAGAACACTTAAAAATGACAAGGAAAGGGTCATTGTTAAGTGTACACAGGAGGGTTGCCCTTGGAGAATAGGGTTGAGAAAAGTAATAGGGTCACTGTCATGGAGAATTTTGAACATGGTAGATGAACATGAAGGCTGTTCTTGGTTTGGGAGAACTCAATGGTGAAATCAAGTGTGGTTGCTAAGAGGTGGTCAACTCAATTAAAAGACCACCCAGATTGGATGATGAGAAAGTTCAAGGATAAGGTGTGCACAGAGGATGGATTTTATGTGAGTGATTCACAAGCATATAGGGCTATTTGGAAGGCAAAGAAGGTAAGAGTAGGTGATGAAGAAGCCAACTTCAAAAAGATTTGGAGGTATCGTGAAGAAATTTTAACAACAAACCCGGGGACAACATGTATTTTGAAGTTGAGTGACTTAACTGATGCAAGTGGCCAGAAGAGATTTCTGAGAATGTATGTTTGTTGGAAAAGTAGCAAGCAATGCTTCAAGAATTGTAGAGGACTGATAGGGGTAGATGGTTGTCACCTTGAATTTGAAACTGGTGGGACGCTTCTGACTGTTGTTACTATAGATGCAAATGATAGTATATTTCCACTAGCTTATGTTATTGTGGAAGGAGAGAAAAAGGAATCTTGGAAATGGTTTCTACGGCTTCTGAAAGATGATATGCTGATAAGTGACACAGAGGAGGATGACTACTGCTTCATAAGTGATAAACAGAAGGGATTAGTTCCAGCATTTGATGAACTGCTACCTGGTGTGGAGAACAGGTTTTGTGTGAGACACCTACATGCAAATATGAAGGTGGCAGGTTTCCAAGGTAAGGTTCTTAAGGATGCATTATGGGCTTGTGCTAGGGCTAACACTGTAAATGCTTTCGCTGATGCTTTAACTAAACTAAGGAGATTAGATGAAGGTGCATACCAATGGTTAGGTGATAAGAGCCCAACAGAATGGTCTAGATCCCACTTCTCTACAAAATCCCATTGTGACATGTTAGTAAATAACATTTGTGAGTCTTGGAATGCATCTATATTAGAAGCAAGGGACAAACCAATCATTGAGTGCCTAGAAATTATAAGGAAAATGGTGGTAGCTAAATTATTTGAGAATAGACAGAAAGCAGCAGAATGGAAGTCTTTGATATGTCCTAAAATTGTCAGGAAGTTGAAGTAAATTGAGAACGATGCAGCTGGTTACTTGGCAACCTAATGTGATTTCTTCAAGTTTGACGTTAGACACTTATATGGGGATCAACAGCAAATTGACTTGAAAAGAAAACAATGTTCTTGTAGGAGGTGAGAGCTTTCTGGCATTCCATGCAAGCACGCAATATGCGCTATATGGAAAAAATATGGGAAGGGTGGAGTGTTTGACTTTGTCCATCTATTCTATTCAAAAGAAACCTATCTGAAGATATATAGTGAATGTATCAACCCAATGGCAGGTCCTGCTGAGTGGCCTATGTGTGACAGACCCCCCTCCCCCCATTGCCACCTTTGTATTCTGCCAAGGTAATTGCTTATTTCCTACCCATTCTCCTTTTACTGTGTAATGTATGAAATTTGATTTCAGTTGTTGGTGCTATTCAGGTTGGGAGGCCCAAAAAGTTAAGGACAAAATCAGCTGCTGAGTTGACCCAAGATGGAAATAGAGTGTCCAGAAACCACATTCAACTACACTGTTCTGTATGTAGGGAAGCTGGACATAATGCTAGGAAGTGTCCATCTAATCCAAATAAAAAGGTTTAATATTATATACTGTTGCATTAGAGTAAACTCTTTATAAACCAATTGAAACTTAAGATGTTTGTTTACAGTTGAAGCCAAAGAAGAGGGTCATCTATGCCACCCACCAAATTCCCATCAATTTGCCTACAAGAGAGCACCAGAATGGATTAGGACAGCAACAACATGAACAAGGGGAACAAAGTGGATTAGGACATCAGCATCATGAATAAGGGGCACAGCAGGTTGATGACCAGACTGGATCAGGGGAACATGAAGTGAACCAAAGTGGGGGCATCCATGCTATTCAAAAGCAAGCCAAATCCAAGAGGGGAACCAAAGTGATGCAATCAAACTTGAAAAAGCCATATTATACAAGGAGCAAGACAGTAATGAAGTCCAAGCTCTTTGGCAACAAGGATGACCAAGTTGACATTGAGTGACTGCAGGTTAACTTTGATTGGTTTTGGAAACTTTTTGTAATGTAATGCTGAAAACTTTGAAACTTGAAGTTAGTTTGTATGTTTTGGTAACTTAGTGCTGCTGAATGATTTCAAACCGTAACTTAGTTTGTAGATTTTGGTCATATTGTTTGAAAACTAGCAGCAGGTGGTGGTGTTATACATTACCAACACTCACTTTTTTTGTGAATTGTAAAGTAGTAACTCTTTTGTGAAGTGTAAACAAGTCTTGGCTAATGAAATCGGCACTTTTGAAATCAGCTATTTTGCAATAAAATCATGGGCTTGTGCAGTCTTGCTAAAGCAGTATATCATTGGTGAATTGTAAACCAAAATCTACCTTCATTCGTACATTACCAAAAGAAACCATAATTCTTACATTACCAAAACATACCATAATTCTTACATTACCAAAACATACCATAATTCTTACATTACCAAACCATACCATAATTCTTACATTACCAAAACATACCATAATTCTTACATTAGCAAACCATACCATAATTCTTACATTACCAAAACATACCATAATTCTTACATTACCAAACCATACCATAATTCTTACATTACCAAAATACATTACACATACAGACCGGTTCTTTGGATCAGTTCACTACCAAAACCTACAACCAATAAATAGTGCAAATATTACAATGAACACTGCTACAACCTTGTTCATCCACATACAACTACCAAACACTTTGCCATCATCTTTATTACCTTTAAGCTTCATAGTTAATTTATGTATCTCATCATCTTGTCGGTTGATGCGTTTTAGCAATCCCGAAATTATTCTCTTTGAACGATAGCACACTGGAGGATCATACCAATCAATAAATCCACATCCCACATTACCCTGGATTAATTCAAAGAACATTTAACCAATTTCATTCATACATCCCGCAAAAAAATTACAAAAATCTTTAAAAAGAAAAACTTACAATAGCACCGGAGCATTGGCAAAATCTACGACCGGGATTTTCATTTGTCCATGAAGTTCGAATTTTCAATTGTTCACCACATCTACAATGGATAATTGGAAAGCTTTCCCCAAATTCATAGTACTCAGTAGCAGAATTAGAAGAACAAGAAGAATATGAATTAGCCATACCCAGAACGAGCTGATGGAGAATGGTGCGTGCGACTGCTTTCTTCTCTTCCAACTTCTTTCGTGCTTCCTTCGCCTCCCCCAGAAATCGAAAACCCTACTGTTAGCAGAATTCAGAAGACGTTAAATAAGGTGGGAAATAATAGCCAGCATTTTTCCCCTTTTTTTTCTCAAACATAATTGACCATTTTACCCCCCTAAATATTTAATAAACAAATGATTGTGTTTTTCCGGCCGCCGGACCAAATGTGTGGAAAGCATAGTTAAAGGACTAAATTGATAGTTTTAAAAGTCACGAATTGAAACTACCACCCCTATAGTTATAGAACCAAAAGTGTAATTTTCTCTTTAATTTTATTTGGGAATTTGAAAAGAGAAAAATCTTCAGAATTGACTTTATAGAAGATTTTGAAAAGAGAGAAGAATCTCTAGATTTAACTGTCTGAAAAATTAAAACCACAAATTAAGAAGTGCAAAGTTAAAATCTCAAAGTTAGAACCAAACCTAAGAACCGAAAAATTGGAATCGCAGCAGAGTTGTTTCACTCTTCGGCTTCACATACAATAAGAATACCGAAAAGTAAAATGATTTTACGGTTTTGGCTTCACATGCTATAAGATACTAGAAAGTAAAATGACTTTTTGGCTTTGCATGCTGTATGTATGACGTACGTCAAAATGAGTTTTGGTTTCTGCAAGAATGTTTTCACACGCACTATGTGCATATATATATATATATATATATATATATATATATATATATATATATATATATATATACTCAGGTTCCCGTGCGGGTGAATGCTTCCCGTGCGGTTATTAATGTGCGTGACATTTGTACTCAATGTGCGTGAGTGTTGTATCTAATGTGTCTGAGATTTGTACTTAATGTCCGTGAATGTGTAAAATGCAGCAGAAAAGTGGAGACCTACAGGATAGTTTCTTCGCTAGCTTTGTTCTCGGATGGGTTATCACAAATGGTGCTGGTATTGCTTCTTACCCAATTGACACAATGTCCGGAGAAGAATGATGATGACATCTGGTGAAGCCGTCAAGTACAAGAGCTCTCTTGATGCTTTTGCTCAGATTCTTAAGAATGAAGGTGCGAAAAGGGTGCTCGTGCAAACATTTTATCATGACTATATGGGTGCTTCTCTTTTCAGTAGCATAGCTCAGATTCTTAGGAATGAAGGTGCGAAAAGGGTGCTGGTGCAAACATTTTATCATGACTATATGGGTGCTTCTCTTTTCAGTAGCATAGTTATATGGTGATTTTCTGTTCTACTTCTTTCTGAGTTCGTAATTCTAAACTACTCACGCACATTAAGCACAAATCTCACGCATATTAAGCACAACACTCAGACACATTAAGTACAAAACTCACGCATATTAACATCACGCACATTAAGCACAACACTCACGCACATTAAGTATAAACCTCAAGCACATTAATCCACCGCACAACCGCACGGGAAGCAACAAATGCACCTGATCCCTTCCCTATATATATATATATATATATATATATATATATATATATATATATATATATATATATATATATATATATATATATATTTTGGTTCCTGTGAGAACGGGTCTTCCCGAGCGGTCATTGTGGATTACACCATTAGGTATAGATAGATTTTGGTTCCTGTGAGAACGAGTCTTCCCGTGCGGTCATTGTGACATACACCATTAGGTAAGGATAAATGCATCATACAGTGTTCGAGAATACACCAGAATGAAATGTCAAAAAATGCACCACAAAAAAAAAATACATCATCACATGTGGCTTGTCTGTCCCATGCGGTCAATTGCATACCATTAAATTAGATAAATCTAATGATTCACATTCATCAAGAACTTAGTCTTTAACACTCTATTCTCTGTGGTCCGACACCTTAAAATGCTTCCCAAGTATAAACTCATTAATACTTAACTTGAGTTAATACCCAAAATCGTCCTCGACTATAGTGGTTTTTCTCAATTTCGTCCTAAACGACTTTGGTGACCTAATATTGTCCCAGACTTTTGTGTTTCGCTCAATTTAGTCCTCCATTTGTTATTCCGTCAAATTGGTGTTAAATAAAGGGACAATTCAGTATGTCAATATTGATCTCTCTTTACTTTCAACTTGTGAAGTGCGAAATTCATCTTTCTTGTACGAATTACACCCAGAATTACTCCCGGACCTGCAAATCAAATTTTATATTCGCAGTTTTAGGAGTAATTCTGGGAGTAATTCGTAAAAAAAAAAAAGGATTTCGCAGTTCACATGTCTATGAGTAAAGAGATGCCAATATTAAAATTACTGAATTGTCTATTTATTTAACACCAAATGGACAGAATAACAAATGAAGGACTAAATTGAGCAAAAACACAAAAGTCTGGGACTAAATTGAGCGAAACACAAAAGTCTGGGACGATATTAGGTCACCAAAGTCGTTTAGGACGAAATTGAGAAAAACCACTATAGTCGAGGACGATTTTGGGTATTAACTCTACTTAACTTTGATAAAGAAAAAAAAAAAAAAACAACATTTAGGAGCAACATTGACAATAACACTATATGCATTGTATATCAATGATGCTACACTAATGGTAACAACTTTCTAAATGAACTCTAAAATTACAAAATAGTCACGGCCTAAAGAAGTTCAAAAGTTACATAATTATATTATTCTTGACCTCAAGTTAATAAATTTAAATATTATGCCTCAACTAATCCCTTGTACTTATGGAGTTAGTTTACTAGGATACCACAAAGTGTTTTGTAGATGTACACTGCGCCAATTGGCTTAAATGAGTGCACTCTAGAGACTTTAATCGTAGATTATTATGTAGAATCATCATTGTTAATCACGCGCCAAACAACCAATGTTTTTTTTTTTTTTTTTTTTTTTTTTGTGACAATGGAAACTCGTAGTTACTAGCTACTCGAGAGTATGAATGAATTCTATAATAGCATACAAATCATATAAGAGAAGTAAATTGCATTTTGACTAAAAAGGCGTTGATAAGAATGTTTAGGTTGTTATTCTTAATGTATTCTTTGATTTAAAACCAACAATTCTAAATTACAATAAGAAAGAAGAAAAGCTAGAAAGAAGTAAAAAGTAAAAGAAGAAAACAATATGTTGGCACACATATTTTATTAAAGAAATAAGAAATAAATTGGAAAGGGCAATGTCAAGGGAATATGGATAAAAAATAGTCACGAGTTGAACATATCATGTTGGGTCTTCCCATGTTCTCTTCCACATCTTATTAATAAACTTTTATTTCTAAAACTAAAACTAATTTGTAAAAAGCAATATATATATACTACATAAAACCAAGTTCGATCTCATCAATAATGCAGTGTTGAAGGAGAATCAAAAAGGCCAAAACTGTAGCGATGATTGTACCATATACTCATACTGGCCATACAATTTACCACAACCTAGCCAACCCAGTACATATATATCCAAGAACATATATACAACTTTAATTTGATGGCAGAAACTTACAAAAATTCCAACTGGTACAGCACAATCTTGCTTCTCACTCTCTTTCACTCAATCAATCTCTCATCTCCAACCTCACATTTTTTCCCTTTTTTTTTTTTTTTTTTTTTTTTTTTTTTTTTTTTTTTTTTTGGGTATACCCAAAGTTTTCACTATCCGACACAGTGACTAATCCTTTCGCTAGATTGTAAGAGCACATCTTTCAGCTGGGACATCTAGCCTGAAGATTTAAGGCTCACTATTGGAAATATGCAATTTCCGACCACCTGAAAGTGATCTTAAATCAAGTCGAAAGCCTTATTCCGACCACTTTCGGTATCCGGA
Source organism: Ipomoea nil (assembly GCF_001879475.1). Classification (NCBI taxonomy): domain Eukaryota; kingdom Viridiplantae; phylum Streptophyta; class Magnoliopsida; order Solanales; family Convolvulaceae; genus Ipomoea; species Ipomoea nil. The sequence continues at coordinate 3,193,754 of NW_017616843.1, forward strand.
AAAACCTTTATTGCTATTTCCGACCACTTTTTGGTATCAGATTTAAGATCACTTTCAGGGTGGTCGGAAATTTCATAATTTCCAGTAGTGGCTGTTTCATACCCAAAGTTAAGGATCATACCCTTGACCTTTGGTTAAGGATAAATGAGTCTCTTCCACTCAACTAGACCCTCCGGATTACTTTTTTTCCCCTTTATAAACACCACTGCCCTTCCCAAAGTCACCCTACCCTAAGCAAACACTACCATATATACCCTTAGATCTTGAGAGAGCAGAGCAGAGAAGAGAAAATCCTCCCAGCTGCCATGGCCACCAAGACCATTTTCACCCTCTCCCTTCTCCTCCTAGCCACTCTCACGACAGCGTGCGGCACATGCACGCCCAAGCTGCCGCCGAAGGCACCGCCGGTGAACCCATACTGCCCTCGGGACACACTGAAGCTGGGCGTGTGCGCTAATCTGCTGGGAGGGCTGGTGAGCATTGAGCTTGGGCACGCCCCAACCAGCCCATGCTGCACTCTTCTTGCAGGGCTGGCGGATTTGGAAGTCGCCGCTTGCCTTTGCACTGCCCTGAAGGCCAACGTGCTTGGGATCAACCTGGAAGTGCCGGTGGCTCTCAGTGCTCTTGTTAGTGCCTGCCAAAAGACTGTCCCTACTGGCTTCAAGTGCCAATAATTAAGCCAACATTATATTATTTCTCCCCACACCTAGCCGTGGCTCATTTTCATGATTTTGTTGTTATTGGTGTCTGCTTCTGTGTTGTACAATTGTTATTGTTTGTTTCTTAACGTTATTAGGAGGTTCTTTTAAGTAGGCAAAGCACTATTTTGCCTTAGCTTATCAGTTTGTGTAATTGTGTTGTCGGATTATTGTTAAGATAATCTTACTTTGCTTTGTTGTAATATTTACTGTTCATTTTTCATTATTCAGTAACTTTGTGTTGAATAAAAGTGGTAGAATATTTTTGTGACATTGGCGTTGTTTAGCAATCAATTGTTTGCCAATACGAATTATATTAATTAATGACTTTGACTAAAGGTAAGAAATGTTTGCCAATAGCGGAATTTTGCATAGATTTTAAGAAAAAAAAATGATGTGTTAGAGAAGAGAGGAGATCGAGAAGAGAGAGGGATGTGGTTGTTATGTTAATTAGAGAATTTTGTCAGGATTTTGGGAATTTTAGGGGATTTGGGGGGGGGGGGCGGGGGGGGGGGTTTGGAGGGTTTTTTTCAGTTTTTGATTTTATTTTTTATTTTTTCTTTTTATCCATTTCTCTTTCCTAATCACACCTGTAAAATCTCTTCAAAATCCTACCATTATTGAGGATGCCCTTAGATTCGAATGGAGCCATGGAGGAAGGTAGCTAGCAAAAAGATGTTGGGTTCAGAAGGAGAATAGTAGGTAAGCCTACTAGAGGGCGTGTAAAGGTGGAGCGAAAAGGAAAAGAGGTGGAGTTGCAAGGAGTCGAATTCCCAACCTACATACAACTTATATCTACACAAACAATTGCACAACTAAGCTACTGCATTTCTTGTGTAAGAAGAAGCTGTAGGACATACTTATTGCAAGAAGAAAGGGGCAATGTGGCAAGTAGTGGGGTTAAGATGAGACACAGATATAGCCAAGAAGAGAGAGCAACCAAGACCATACACATGGCAGCAAAGGAGGGGAGTCTAGACACTATAAAAGAGGCTCATGTCTACCATTGGACATCATTACTTGATCCATTATACCACTCCTAGCTTACACTACAAGAGAAAATGCACATAAACAATGGTTAAAAATTGTTGTTTTTGAGTTAAAATTTTTGTTGTTAAAACCAGTATTGTTGTAAGTCACCCACAAAGACAACGGTTAAAAACTGATTTCTATTGAGTATTGTTAAAATTCACGCACATAGACAACATTTAAAAACCGTTGTCTATTGAGTGTTGTTGAAACTGGTATTGTTGAAAGTCAGTATAGACAACGATTTTAAACCATTGTTTTTAATCTGTTTTGATTTTAAGTATAATATAATAAAAACAATTTATTCAAACACCATAAATACCAAAACATCAATTCATTAGTACAATCATTTATTCAACTAGTATTTTCACCCGTGCGTTACACGAAATAGATTTGTTATAATATAATATTTTAAGAATATTTGGATCGATATATAATTGTATAAATTATAACATCGGATATTATATAGTGCAATTGAAGAATTGAGTTGGATCGATTATGTTTTCTGATGTTATCATTGCTTGAATTCGAGCAAATAATTATTCAATTAATAGCTAACGTGTATATATACGCATCCAGTACTGAAACTTTAGAGTTTATATATCAATGTTTAAGATTATATTTGTATTAATTGGGCTAAGTAGCTCGTTGTCTAGCAACTTAGTTGTAGATATTATTTTGTATGGAAGATATATATTTTCTATGTAGATATATAGAAATTTTTTCATCTTTCTATTAAAAAAAACATAATATCACTAGTTTGAGTTACACATTATTAAAAATCTCTTTATAGACGACATTGGTAGCAGTAACAGAATTTTGTTCATCCTTGTCTAGATCTAAAACCTTCAGGCCATCAAGGATGGGTGACTCGGGAAAAAGCCATGTACACCTGAAGGGCAATCTTGTATCAGAAGGGTGGGAGACATTCGGGGTATAAGAACTCTGGTTCTTTGATGTGTCTCATTAACTATTCTTGTTTCGACAATGTGATCTGTCAATCTTGTGATGATGAGGCGCATACCGTTGCAAAGACCAAGAGAGTGGTCTATGTTCCGCAATAACATAACAAGTGCACCAACCTTTAATGTTGATGAATGATTAGGAAGTCTAGGCAATCCCAAACTATTTAAGAATTCAGGACTGTGTACTTCAGATAAATTTTCATCGTCTTATTCTTCCTTACATAGGGGTTGCAAACTTCGGTAAATTTTTGGTTAACCGACCGCACCGACAAAGTTAGGTTAACCGTTTTATAACCGAACATTTTTCGGTTCGGTTAATGGTTAAAGGTTTTTTAAAATTTCGGTTAACGATTAATTTGGTTTGAAACTTCGGTTAACAAAATTAACCGAACGGTTAACCGAAATTTTAAATATATATATATATATATATATATATATATATATATATATATATATATATATATATATATATATATTGATTTATTATTATATGTATTATTTTAATTGGATTTATTATTATAGGTATTATTTTTAGGATTTAAAACTTTAGTTTTAAAAAGTTCGGTTAATCGGTTAACTGACCGATTAACCGAAAAAAACTTCGGTTCGGTTAATTCGGCAATACAAAGTTCGGTTATATTAATGGTTAAAGTTTTAAAATTTTCAGTTAAAACGGTTCGGTTAAAATGGTTCGGTTAACCGAATAAACACCCAGGGCCGTCCCTGGGCATGTTTTCCCAGGGCTGGCGCACAGGGCCCCCAATTTTTTGGGGGCCTCATATTTAAAAAAAAAAAATTATATATGTATATAAGCCGCATTAAGCAAATCTCATGCATTGGTCATTGTGTAGTACTGTAGCAAAATTAGCAAAGCTCATTTGTCATTATGTAGTATTGTAGCAAAATTAGCAAATCTTATTCCTGAGTACCGTCGGCCGTAGCTAATGATAACCAAATGATTCACTTTTATTTAATATATATGATCAAAGAAATTGGGATGCCCTTGATTCTAAATTAATAGATATTTGTGTGAAAGATGGTCCTAAAATAGATTTATCAATAAATAAAGGTCCTAAAGATAAATTCTCAATAAGATTTTCGTCAGTGTTTTACGCAAGATATTTGCCAAATGGAGAGAAGTGTGATCGAGATTGGCTTGTATATTCATTATTCAAAAGAACTTGACAAGGTGTATTGTTTTTGTTGCAAGACTTTTATAAAAGGTATAGGAAAATGTGATTTGGTCTTTTAGGGACTAGACACATCTTGGTGTTAGACTTAAAGAGCATGAAATTGAGTGTATATTATATGACTAAATGTGCACAGCGCATGTCACTTTTTAAAATGAAATTTTAGATGTATTTTTTATAGAATATTTATATTTTGAATTTTTGACACAACTTTTTGAATAACTATTGTTTTTATATACAAATTACTAAAAAAAAAGGGGGCCCAATTTAAAATATTGCACAGGATCCCAATTTTTATTAGAACGGCCCTGTGAACACCCATATCCTCACACAAAGAGTCACAACTTAAATATGTTCGATCTTTTGCAGTGTTCATGTCACACATGTAGTGATTAATTTGATAAACGACATCTAAAGTCGGTGAGAGGATTACTTGGCCTTCTAGGTGCGACTCATCAAGCATGCCATATCTTGCGCTTGGGAAGGTGTTTTCCACTATAGTTGCTATTGGATCGGGTCTACACTTCAACAGAAACCGTGTCAGAATATCAATCTCAGACAAACCGTCGTTACAACGTGATCAACAATCCATTTTGAAACCAATCAACCGTCTGTCTATTTTCCTCTAAAGCTAAGCTCTGTAGTCTCAAGTTATTTGTGAGCCTCAATACCTTACAATTTGTCCGAGGTAAGAAGAATTAATTGTGGCTCCGACAACTATTGGTCTCATTTCTTTCAGAATAACGGGAAGAATCCTTCTAAAATCGCCGCCCAAAACTACTGTCTTTCCACAAAATATCTTTTCAGCACTACCCGGTATGGCGAACCTCGATAGATCCCTCATGGTTTTTGGTGCTTCGTCCCATATTATCAATTTGCTCCTTATTATAAGCTCAGCAAGGTTATTGCCTTGCGATGTATTGCACGTGGAATCTTCATTCAAAGAGAGTGGTATAGCAAATCTGGAATGCGTCACCTTGCCTCCCGGCAAGAGCAAAGATATTCCACTCGAAGCAACGTTGAGAACAATGTCACCGCGGCTCCTTATCTTTGATGATAACGTTCTCCACACAAACGTCTTGCCTATTCCTCTGTAACCATACACAAAGTACAATTCACATCCATTAGAATCAATATCATTCATCACAAATTCGTAGACATTCTTATGCTCGTTCGTCAATTGTGTTACCAACATTTCATGCTCTGTCATCCACCGTTCCTTGTCATATGTCAACTCTTCGGCTATCAGCATGTTTTCCATCATAACCCATGTTGCTTTCGTCTGGAATTGACATTTCTGAAAAGTCCCTCAGGCTCTTCGCCCACAAAGATAGCAACTTCTTCAACTCCACCAGAGACAACTGTTGATGATTAATTAATATTCATATTAGGTACGACGAGAAAAATGAAGGGGATGATTTGACTTTTATTAATAGTATAAGTTAGTGTAAAATTAGTATTTGAATTATTATTATTATTAGTGTAAATAATAATTAATAAATCATTAGTCCCTTATAAAATTACATAATAATTAATAAATCATTATTTCCTTATAAAATTACGTTATTACACAGAATTTCCAATGAATATTACTAATTAATAGATATTAGTTAATTTTCATATAATATTTTGTTACCAATAAGGAGCCAGAGACGAAAACAGACTCCATTAGTCAATCATAAGGAGAAATAGCAGAAATACCAGAGAAGAATAGAAAATGATCGATGATAGAATTGTTCACGATTAAGAGAGTATTTATAGTGCAATTTCAAGATTATTATTTGTAGAAATAAGGATGCATGTTTCATTTACAATTGTATTAAGGTTAGGAAAGTATTTATAGTGTAATTTCAATCAATATTATTACGGAGTATTTGGAGATTCAGTAAAATAATTAGTTAGAATTGTATTACGGATAAGAAAGTATTTATACTGTAATACTAATCTAAATTATTGCAATTTCAATATTATTATTTGTAGAAATATTGGTGCATGTTTCATGTACAATTGTATTAAGGTTAGGAAAATAACTATAGTGTAATTTCAATCAATATTATTATTTGGAGATTCTGTAAAATAATAAGTAAAATTGTATTACGGATAGGAAATATTTATACTGTAACTCTTTTCTAAATTATTGCAATTTCTATATTATAATTTGAAGAACTAATGATGCATGTTTCATGTACAATTGTACTACAGTTAGAAAAGTATTTATAGTGTAATATAGTTTAATTGGTAATGATAGTTAATTGGTAATAAACATATTCAGTAAACTGCACGAATAAGCATATAGATTTTATATTTAAAATTTTAAATTTCTGTCTTTTGTTTAAACTGAAAGATTTAATGGGTTTACATTCCTTTGAATGTTCATTTGTTTTATTCGTTTATCCACACCATATTCATAGGTGAAATTATAGTATTTAAAAGAATATTACAAAAATAATTATTAACTGAGAATAAAAACGGCACAGAATTTAGGCCTATTGAAATATGAAATGATTATTAATAATTGACTGAAAATTAAAAATGTTTCAAAACTGACTCAAACGCACAAAATGAAATTAATATTAATACTTGATTAAAAAATAAAAATGAAATGAATATTAATACTTGAATATTAATAAATTACTGGAAATATAATTTTTTTTTTATGGAAACTAGGCCAATTGGAAAATGAAATGAATATTAATACTTGAATATTAATAAGTTAATAAAAATATAAAAATTACTGGTATAAAATGTATTAATAAAAAGTGTAAAATGAAGTTTGCATCTCAATGTTTAACCGCGGTGGAAAGAAATATTAATCTCAGTTATATATTTTATATTTTATAAAATGTAAAGTTAATGAAAATAAAAGAAAACGATTATTAATAATCAAATAATTAATTAATATGTAATAAAAAAAGAATAATTGACTAAGAATAAAAATGACATGAAATTTCGACCAATTGAAATAGAAAATGACTATTAATAATTAACTGAAATGAAAAATGATTCCAAACTGACTCAGTATATAGAAAGAATATTAATCTCATTTATATATTTTATAAAATATATAGTGACTAATATATAAAAAAAAATTTGTATATATATGTTACTGAAATATAGTTATGCAAAAATATATATTTAAAAATGGAAAATGGAATATAATCATTAAGTATCCACAATTTATAAGGAAAATTTTGTAATTAAAGATGGAAAATGTTTTGCAATACGAGATGAAAATATAAGGTTTTTTCGAGATGGAAAGAATATTAATCGATATGGAAATTAATAATTTTTACACCAAATGTTATTTTATACTAAGAATATAAGGATTGTGTAATTATAAGATTCAGCCGAGTATGTCAAAAGAAAAAAAAAAAAACAAACAAAAAGTTTAGCCGAGATGACAAAAATATTAATCTCGGTTATATATTTTATAAAATGTAAAGTTACTGGAAATATTAAAAAAATGTATATATATGTTACTAGAAATATAGTTAGGTAAATATATATATTTACAAATGAAAAATTGATTAAAATCGTTTAGTATCCACAATCAAAATCAAGCTCGTGTGCGTTGGCACCTACGGGCGCAGGTCTCGGCCAAGGCCGAAAGGACCCAACTGGGCAAGGAGGAACAGATTAGTGTGAGTTTAAATTCACCATTATGGAATTAATTAAGTTAATTAATTCCAATTTTAACTTTGAATTTAACTCTCTAGTAATGGGTGTTGTTGTTTCAGATATTACACAACGTGTAGTAAATGCCGAAATAAATGCTATCATTTCTATCATCCCTATATAAGAAGGGAGTTAGATAGCAGACTTTTACAGACGCAGTGAACAAGCACACAACACGAAAATACACTTTTCAGCTTCAAAATACTTCTGCTTCTACTCCTTTCTTAAGCCTAACCGTGTTCAAGGTTTTGCTCTAGTTCGCCAGGTTCGTTCGTTTGGGTGCTCAAACGTCGAACCGTAGCACGTTTTATTCTGGGAAACCTAGGCCACAACGCTCCTAGCACTTTTGGGAGGTGGCAAATAAGGTTTTAAGAAAAGAGTGGTCTCTTGACTCGCGCTAAAAACCATATATCCATACACGTACGAGCCATCTTTTCCTTCTTTCGGTTTTGGATTATGCTTCTAAGAAAAATCCTCTCTCTTTTGAGATAATCGTTGGACTGGAATTATAATCAAGAGGATTATAAGTTCCAATTTTGGTCGATATATATTGGTATATTTTTTTTGTAGATATATATGTATAAATAACCTTTGGGTCCGTTTTATATATATATATATATATATATATATATATATATATATATATATATATATATATATATATATATATATATATATATATATATATATATATATATTGAATATATATATCCAATAATATTTTATATACTTTCGTGTGTGTATATATAAATATTATTTTGGGATATTAAATCGATTTGGTTCATTATCATCAACAGATATAATTCACTCAACACTGATATTTAAAATATCTAAAGTTTTAGCATTGGATGCGTACATCTACACATTGACTATTAATTGGACAATTATTTGATCGAATTCAAGCAATGATAACATTAGAAAATACAATTGATCCAACTCAATTCATCAATTGAATTATATAATATTCGATGTAATAATTTATATAATTATATATCGATCTAAATATTCTTAAAATATATTGTGTTTTGAATTATTGAAACTCAATGCATCTGAAAATCTTAATGGTTAGAAAACAATGAAAATCAAATATAAGGTAAACTTAACAAATATGGCATAAAAATAGAGACATGAGAGGCCTCCAAAGCATCTATTCTGATCTGAATTGAACAATTTCTGGCTACAATAATCATCCCTTATGATCTCACAATCAATTAATCCTGCATTTCAATCAATAATCAACAATGAATCCAACCATAATTTAGTTGTGCTGCAATGAAATATCATCTCTATACTAAAAGTTATTGGTTCAAAATGCAAGTGGAAGGGATTGAATAGCTTAAGCATGACATTTAGAGTTCAAATTATATTCCCAACAATTAATTAAATTTATCAGAAGTTGATTATGGGATGAAATTTTATACATGCACCAAAAAAAAAAAAAAAAGACCTTACAAAATATATAATTAATAATAGTTTGAATAAATCATTTTGCGAACATAGAAGAAGAAAAGCTCAGAAGATTAACTAACTCAAAAAGTCGATATGACATACCAAATCTATAAAGAAACACAAAACTGACATGCTTATAATTTTTTAAGTAAAACTTATTTTCCTTTAATGTTGTGAATTTTTTTTAAAAAATTGGTAATAGTAATTTTTATTTTTTATTTTTGCAGAGAAAAATTAGTTGAAATGGTGCTCTGTATATATAAATGACCAAATGAAATAATATTTTAAAAAAATGAGGAAATAAGTCACTCATATTCATTTCAAATTTACCTTTTAAAAAATGCTGAGATAGAACCACAAGTTGAAAGGAACAAAGGATAAATTAAGCAAAGTAAAAAGTTAATAGTGTTTAAATTTAAGAAATATGTGAACTTAAGTAATGGACGTTGAGTCATAGTGGTTGTGATTTACATCGGTAAGTGTACAAATGATATACATTAAATCTGTTCATATTGGTTAATTTAATTGATAAAATAATTAGTGCATTTATTTGAAACTAACATATGGACCATGGACCGTCTCCTATCAGAAGATATGATTTAATATTTCTACACTATGGTTTCAAGTTGGAGACTTTCGAAATTACGAAGAAGAATATTGATTATGGACAGTGAAATTAATCAGCTTTGAATATTTAAACATGTGGTTATGGTTTAATTAGAGATATGCTAATTATGGATTATTTGAGCATTAATTAAGAGCTTAAGTGTGTGGTTACTTCTTCATTGCATGGGGAAATGAATATGTGACTTTGGAATATTTAGTGGAAGATTTGATTATTTTATTTGCATGGCCACAAATAATTTGGTTGAGAATGAGAAGTCAGGGAATGCAACATTCAAATAAAAAATATGTGGCCTGGGATTGATGAAGATTATGAGATGCTGATTTCAAGGATCAATGTAATGTATATCCATTGCTATAAAAGGAAGTCACTCAAAGAAGAAAGTTGTCAATTCTGAGATCAATATTTCGAGTGCACATTTCATTACAAAGCTTCCTGATTTAATCTGCTATGTTATTTAATTGTTAAGAATATTTAATTTGTAATACATGATCTGTACGTGGTACTGCTGAAGCATCTTGTGAAGATTGTTCAGGCATACGTGTGTCAGTCCTGATAGGTGTTAGAAAGAGTGGTAGTGGTAAAGGCTGGAGGTCATCTATATTTACCTCTTGTAATACTCCTTTTGGTGAACATCTATAGTGGATTGGGCAGACGTGGAGTGCCCCGCAGACGTAGGAGAAGGAGCTCCGAACTGCGTAACAATTGCTTTGTGTTTTTACTTTCGTTTATGCTTTCTGTCTTCATTATTTATATTTGTTTAACCAAGTTTAATTAATGAACGTAACTGGTGCTTAACTTAAAAACAAGTAAAAATACATTACTTTTTTATTTCAAGATTCACGGTGCAATTTCAATTGGTATCAGAGCCTGTAGACTTAATCTATTAGTCTATCGATCTGGCGACTCCGGGTCTCTTGAATTCATATCTTCAGCGGCTTTTATTATTTATCTGTTTATTGCTTATTTGTTTGATCTCACGGGGTGTTAAGTATTACAGAATGGATCGAACTAAAGTTCTTCCCAGTTGACTTGCGACAACTACGCCTATTGGAAGGCTCGCACTCGTACGCACTTAAAAGCTCAAGGTGAAGCCGTGTGGTGGTCTGTGGTGTCAGGTTGGACACATCCCACCAAACCCAGTTCCAGCATTGACGGAACAGAAGTAGCTAAGCCTGAGACTGAGTGGATTCAAACAGAGATAACTAACGCGGGAAACAATGATAAGGCTTTAGACACAATTTATTCTCTTATGCATGAAAGTTAGTTTTCAATTGTTGTAGGTATTCCTTTAGCTAAAGGTGCTTGGGAAGCTCTTGAGTCAACTTACGAAGGAACTACATCGGTGAAACAACCAAAGCTGCAACTGGTCCAGTCAGACTTCGAAGAGCTTCGAATGAATGAGGATGAGACAATCATCGACTTTCACACACGCGTACAGGAACTGGCGAATCGTGCAATGGTCCTTGGTGAACCATTCTCGCAAGAAAAGCTTGTTAAGAAAATACTGAGATCCTTACCCCCGAGGTTCAGAATGAAAGTCAGGCTATTCAGGAACACGATGGCTGGGAGAACAAAACTGTTACTCAATTAATGGGAAATCTTAGAACCTATGAAATGGAAATTTTAACTAATCACACGAAAACGAAAAAATAAAAAAATGTAGCTTTTGCCGTTGAAGAAAATAATGTTGTATCTGATTCAGATGAAACAGGTGATGATATAGTTGTCTTTTTGACTAAACAGTTTTCTAAAATTTTGAAACAGGTATCCAAAAATTCACGCAACAAAAATCCACAAAGAGGAGCAACATCGTCCAAAGCTGGTCCTAGGACAGCTTCGTCAAACTTCAAACAGTCTGTCTCACGTCCAGGACAGTCGAAAGAAAAACCCAACAATAAAGGAATTAAGTGCTATGAATGTGAAGGCTTTGGACATGTACAAGCAGAATGTGCTACCTACCTTCGACGCAAAAAATCTATGTCAGCCATTACCTGGAGTGATGACGAGTCTGACGTTGAAACAACTGGATCGGATGTCGAAGAAATCTCGGGTAACTTTGTTGCATTTACGACACGTGTTACTGGCTGTTCAGAATCCGTTGAAGAAGCTGACTCAGAGGGTGGTGAATATGTCTCCGCAGAAGACTTGGAACTAAATACTTTATCTTTTGAAGCTGAGTTTAATAAGTTGTATCCCAAATGGGAAGCCCTACGAAAAGTAAACTGCAAATTAGCTAGTGAGATAGAGATTGTAACCAATGCTAGTAAAGTATATCAAACTCAAGTAGCAGATAGAAATGTTCTAATTAAAGAAGCAGCTGACCGAGAAGAAAAACTACAAAACAAAGTACAAACTGGCAATGTACTACTGAAGGAGGCAGCCGACCGAGAAGAAAAACTCCAGCAAGAAGTACAGACCTTGAAACAGGAGCTCAGCACCTACAAACGACAAATCCAAATAATGGATATCACTTCAACACTTGATAAAATTCTTGATTCCAGAAGAAAATCTTCTGCAAAATATGGTTTGGGCTTCACTGGAAGTAACTCCAAAGATAAGACAGTATTTGTCAAAGCGTCTGGACCTGATCCAGAGGACATCCCTGAATCCAGCACAATGAAACGCTCCTATGGTAAAGGAAGCGCAAATAAGCTACATTATAAACTATATAACCCTGTTTGCCACTATTGCAGGTTACGAGGTCATACCAGACATGAATGCTACTACTTCTACAAGGATCAAAGAATCGAGAAGTTCAGGCACAAGAACATACAACCCTTCACAAAACAAATTTGGGTTAAAAAGACTGACTATATATCGTTTGTTTCATTTCACTCTAAAAGTGCAGGAAGAGAAGAGAAATGGTATTTTGACAGCGGTTGTTCCTGGCACATGACAGGAAATGCCAAATTTCTAAGTAACGTAAACACCAGTAAAGGTGAAGTTACCTTTGGCGACGACATTAAAGGTCAGGTTACTGGCATAGGCACACTCAATGTAGCTGGCTTACCAAAGTTGGACAAAGTTTTGCTAGTCAGTGGACTTCACGCAAATCTCATAAGTATAAGTCAACTATGTAACCAAAACTGGAACGTGTGCTTCACTAAAAACAACTGCAGTGTCCTGGACAAAACAAATCAATGCGTTATGAAAGGTAAAAGGTCAATTGACAATTGTTATATTATAACTAACACATCTTCTGTTGCAGGACCAGCATAGATGAAGCTCAGCTATGGCACCAAAAAACTGGGGTATCTGAGTTACAGACTACTTGATAAACTAACGAAGATAGAAGGTGTTACCCAAGATGAAAGTTGAATCAACCATTTGTTGTGCCTGCCAAGCTGGGAAACTGACCAAATCATTTCATCCAACTCAACATAAGATAAACACGAGTATTCAGCGCCAAAGAATTACCTCAAAAGTTCTGGGCAGAGGTTGTAAACAATTCATGTCACATCATCAACTGTGTCTATCTTCGTCCTGGCACAACATAAACCCCATACGAATTATGGAAAGGTAAGAAGCCGAACGTTACATATTTTCATATTTTTGGCTCACGATGTTTTATTTTGAAGGATAGAAATACTGTTGCAAAATTTGAACCAAAAAGCGACGACGGGATCTTTTCCGGTTATTGAACGAACAGCAGTGCATATCGTGTATACAACAAAGTGACCAAGACCATCATGGAGTCTACAAATGTTGTAATTAATGATCAACCGAATGATATTGTTGAAGTTTCACAACCTGAGTCAGTGACAGAATCTGAAACTCCTGATCCTGAAACTCCTGAACCAGATCTAGAGTCACCTACGTCATCTGAACATGTCCCAGAACCAGAAACAGAATCTGACACTGATCAAGACGACATTGACATTCCAACACGCATCCACAATAGATCATCCATCTTTAAAATTAATTTTGCCATCATCTTGGTGATAAGGTCTACAGGTTCATTACCTTCTAATTCCTTTTGTTGTTTTTATGAATATTTTAGGGTGTCATTGTCCAATGTGTTCCTTTACCTAATTCGGTGCTCTCTACTTCAATATCCTTGCATTCATCAAATCTTGACAATTCTTCATCTTTGCCAGTGTAATATTCTGCATCTGTGATAGAATTTATTTCAGGATGAAGGAATTTTTTTTTTTTGAATTAATGTTTCTGTTCCTACATGCTCTCACACTACATATATGTTTTATTTGGAGTGTGTCTATGATTGATTTTCCTTATATTTTATCTTTTTTAATTTTCTCGCAATTAGTCTTTTTTGTTGCCTACTACTCTATGTGTTTACTAAACTGGGGGTTAATTCTTTGCGTTTTGTTCTTGACTGTTTTCTATGTGTTTACTAAATGTTCTACTTGCGTTGTTTTGAGTGCTTTTGAACTGATAAACCTATTTTTGCTTAGGTTATTTTATTGGTGTTTCTTGTGTTGAATCTTTAAATTCTCTATGGTTGAATGAAAATTTGATGCAATTTGTTTAATATTTGTATTTTCCTGTGTTACTATGCGAATGTGTTTTTTGGTCCGGTCATGACCGTATCTGTGTTTGCTTGTGCACTTATTGTGCTAAACTATTATGAATTCTTGCCTAAAGTTGATTTATATGAATCTGTGCCTGATTTTGATCTATTTGAATCTCTGGCTGAATATGCTTTACATGACCGTGCTTGTTTTGTTTGTGTGTTTTACCGTGCTATCTGGTATGAATCTGTGCTTGACTTGGCTTTATATGAATCTGTGCGTAAATGTGCTTTATCTGAATGTGCTTACTGTCTTTTTTACCAATCTGTCTTCTTGAGTGACCCAATTGTGTGCTTTTTGTGTTATTTGCTACGAATTTGTGCTTGAATGCGTTTGTTACTTGGTATGTGTTATCTACTTAATCTGCTCCAACTTGACTTGTGCTTATAAGTTATTTGTTAAAATTGTTATCACGTTTTGTTTTTCTCGTTGTTTCTAATCTTCTTATGCAGGTTCAATCCAATAGGGCACTCCGTCAGACTCAATCCACTAATATAGATGTTCACCTTTGTCAATTTATTGGCAAAAAGGGGGAGTATATACTAAGGGGGGGGGGGGGGGGGGGTATGGTTGGAATAAGGGGGACTTTTGGTTAATTTTGGAATATGGAATATGTTATGTTTAATTTAGTATTTGGCATGAATGGGTTATGGATTCTGTCTTGGTATAAAGGTCTTGGTTGCATTATGGATTGGATTATCTACTATAATGCATCTTGGTTTATATTCTGGATTTCTAATAATTTTATGATGGACTATACTGGGATTATCTTTGGATGAAACAGTCTACAGTTTTGACTCCTCTTACAGTGAATTGAATGGGACTTATTTGGATGGAGCTACGAATCATTGGTCATGGTAATTCAAATAACTCTAATGCTTAGTGTTTTGTCAAACTGATATACTATGGGCTCTTTATAAATAAAAATGTTGTTTATTTCTTTCTATTTGCCCAAAGTATAGATGTCTTAGATTTTGCCAATTAAATTGCCAAAGGGGGAGATTGTAAGTGTACAAATGATACACATTAAACCCGTTCATATTGGTTAATTTAATTGACAAAATAATTAGAGCATTTATTTGAAATTAACATATGGACCATGGACCGTCTCCTATCAGAAGGTATGATTTTATATTTCTACACTATGGTTTCAAGTTGGAGACTTTCGAAATTACGAAGAAGAATATTGATTATGGACAGTGAAATTAATCAGCTTTGAATATTTAAACATGTGGTTATGGTTTAATTAGATATATGCTAATTATGGATTATTTGAGCATTAATTAAGTGTGTGGCTACTTCTTCATTGCATAGGGAAATGAATATGTGACTTTGGAATATTTAGTGGAAGATTTGATTATTTTATTTGCATGGCCACAAATTATTTGGTTGAGAATGAGAAGTCAGGAAATGCAGCATTCAAATAAAAAAATGTGTGGTCTAGGATTAATGAAGATTATGAGATGCTGATTTCAAGGATCAATGTAATGCATATCCATTGCTATAAAAGGAAGTCACTCAAAGAAGAAAGTTGCCAATTCTGAGATCAATATTTTGAGTGCACATTTTATTACAAAGATTCCTGATTTAATCTGCTATGTTATTTAATTGTTAAGAATATTTAATCTGTAATACATGATCTATACGTGGTACTGCTGAAGCATCTTGTGAAGATTGTTCAGGCATACGTGTGTCAGTCTTGATAGGTGTTTGAAAGAGTGGTAGTAGTAAAGGCTGGAGGCCATCTGTATTTACCTCTTGTAATACTCCTTTTGGTGAACATCTATAGTGGATTGGGCAGACGTGGAGTGCCCCGCAGACGTAGGAGAAGGAGCTCCGAACTGCGTAACAATTTCTTTGTGTTTATGCTTTCTGTCTTCATTATTTATATTTGTTTAACCAAGTTTAATTAATGAACGTAACTTGTGCTTAACTTAAAAACAAGTAAAAATACATTACTTTTTTATTTCAAAATTCACGGTGCAATTTCAACATCTTTAATATCATACCCGGTTTAAGGTCTTGAGACAAGGAAATTCACATAGTATTTGCTCAGCATGATATTGCCAACATTCTTCATATGAATGGGACTCGAACCAAAGACCTTTCGAAATGGTAACACTGCCATCAGACCACAATGTACTTGGCTCCTACCAATATATCCTGCAATGAATATATATCATCTTGATCTCTATACTAAAAGTTATTGGCTCAAGTGAAAGGAATTGAGTAGCTTAAGCATGTAAGACATTTAGAATTCAAATTATATTCCCAACAATAAATTAGATTCATCAAAAGTTGATTATGTGAGAATTTTCGTACATGCACAAAAAGAATAAAATATTCTTACAAAATACAATTAATAATGGGAAATTTGTAATTTATGCCCCTCACAAATATATCAATTATCAATGTTACCCCTTAATTATTAGTGGTGTAAATATTGCCCCTCAATTTTCAAAACGTGACATATATTGCCCCTCCCCTGAATTATTAGTGATGTAAATGTGGTTACCCGTCGTCTTTCTTGTTCGAAGACCACAGTTTTTTCCTCAATTTTTCTTTCTTCGCTTATTCTCCTTCCGTCGACAACAATTTGTCTCCATCTTCATATTAGGGGAGGGGCAATATATTTCACATTTTGAAAATTGAGGGACAACATTTACACCACTGATAATTCAGAAGTGAGATTGATAATTGACATATTTGTGAGGGGCATAAATTACAATTTTCCCATTAATAATCCTTTGAATATATAAATCATTTTGGGAAATGATTGAATATATATTTTTAAATATGTTAAATTTGACAAATGAACAAAATATTTTTTGAAATATTATTTTATAGATTAGAGGTAAATAAGAAATTACCGATAACAAATGTATTGAAGGATGTCTTTTGCATTTGGGTTGTGCCACTCCAACGATTCCCACCATTCTTTCTCATTTTCATTTAAGTAGATCACTTGAAAGGAAGGAGGAAGGTATTATATTGTTGTCCAGATACCTCATTAATGGAAAAAAATGTAGGCATCCTCTTTACATTTGTACAACCCGAAATGTATATAACTTTAATGGAAGGGGAAATCATTTCTCTGCCATTGCATATGCTTTTCAATTCTGGCAGGTCGCGTAGGACTAAAGTTTTAAGGTTGGGGAGGTATAATATTATATTTGAGGATGAGAAGAGTGGGGTGTGGGTATTACTACTACCTTCTATACCTTCTTCTTCTTCTTCATCCCCCCCAACTCCTCCTATTACCACTTCTAGTTGGGAGCAGGATGCCACATGAAGTGTCTCAAGGTTTTTGAGATTTTGGAATAACGCCAGTGGCAACAACTTCTTCATACTTCCGCAATCATAGATTTGCAGATTTTTAAGGAATGAGAAGGTGCAATCTGGAAGAATTACATCTTCTCCCTTACACACACTTATTAATTTTGGCAGCTTAAAGAGAACCACTTCCTCAAGACTCTTAAATGGGGTGGCACCAGTGTTGCTTGCATTTTCTATTATTTGTTCGCTGTTCAAAATCCACTCTACTTCCTTGCAATCATCTACTCTTAGTTCTCTCAGATTACTCATTGATTGGAAATAGTCTTCTATGCAGCCCCCCTTCAACCATTCACATCTGAAAATGTCTAAACGACAAATGTTTGCAGGAAGCAAAGCTTTAATTTCTTGACTTCTTTCCCCTTTAAAACTGATTCCCTTCAAATACACAGTCCTGCTTTTACTGTCCAACTTTTGGTAATTCCTCCCGCCTACACATATGTGGTAGCATTCCAGTTGCTCAAGTTTTTTAAACAATGTGTTGAAGTTGTGCAATTCATCATAGTAGTTTGTAAATTCTTGAAGACGTGGCAATCAATTCAGTTCGTCACTCTGCAAGCTCCCACATTTCTCCAATTGGAGGCATCTAAGATTTCTTAGTTTGGATATTACGACTTTTGGAATCTCCAATATGCTTGTGTGCATCGTATATAGATATTGGAGACTCACTAAACATTCCATGTCTTGAGGCAATTCCCTAATTCCTTCACAACCTCTAATATTTAACACCCTCAATGCCCTCAGCTTCTTAATTGCTGCCAAACAACTAATCTTTGAACAACCCCTAATATCTAACACCCTCAATGCGCTCAGCTTCTCCAATGATGGCAAACAACTAATGCTTTCACAATATCCAAGAAATAATCCACAAAGATTCTCCAAATCTGATATTGAATTGGGAAGACACTTAAGCTGCCTGTTATAACTTAAATCAAGGACTCGAAGTAGTGTCGTCATGTATGACAAGAAAGATTCGGGGATTCTTTGAAGCTGCAGGGTATCTTTCAAAATCAAGGTTGAAAGGCTATTGCATCTGGGAGAAAATCCATCTGGAATTTCTTTTATTTTACTTCTCATAAAAGAAACTCTCTCCAATTCAGCAATCCAATGTTTTCTTCTCTGGAATTTCAGTGAGCTCAGATTTAACCATGAACTTTGAGATCTTTAAAGTCATTTCTCTCATTAAATCATGCATCCTAACATACCATTTCCCCCCTTCCAATAAGAAAACGTCTACAAGTTTATTCAATATGGAATGACCCTCGTCTTTATCTTCACATAATCCTTCTGCAATCAACTTCATTATTACTTCATCCTTGTCAATATCATGATCTTCAGGATACAAACAACAATAAAGGAAACACTCTTTCAACCTTTGATCATTCAATCTGTCGTAGCTAAATTTGAGTATTTCAAACACATCGTTTTCCAAGTTTTCCAATTGAAGAGAAGCATTTTGGAAATTATTAATGGCATTCCTCCAGATGTGATCATCATTCACCCGTCGCATGCTTGCAGCTACAACGTTGAGTGCCAATGGTAAGCCCCCACACTTTTTGGCCAATTCTTTGGCATGTTTTTCAATATCATCGGTGAGCACAGTATGACCATGAAGTAATAAATTCTCTTTGAACAAATCCCAAGCTTCATTTTCATTAAGAGTATTGACTTTGAACAATTTTTGGCACTCAATCTGGCAGCACACTTCTAGTGAGCGAGAAGTTATAATCAACTTGCACCCTTCAATCCCAAGAGGGTTACCCAATTTCTCCAAGCAAATGCACTTCCACATATCATCCAATATGAGCACAGTTTTCTTCCCCACTAAGTGTTTGTGTAAAATAGCAGCTCTTTGCTCTTCATCCTCGTCAACAAATTCAAGCCCGTCAATTTTTTTGGCAATGTCATCTTGCAACTTTTTTATGCTAAAATCTTGAGAAACTGTAACCCAATAAACTTTAACACCAGACATTTTTTGGAGGATTCGGTTATGTATATGTTTCACCAATGCTGTCTTCCCAACACCTCCCATCCCGTACATACCAATGCTCGAGACTTTATCATCCTTTAACCATCCATATAATTTCTCTAAATTATCATTAGATGTCTTTCCAGATAACTGAGAGACAACTAGTGAAGGTATTGTGCTTTCATCCACATCAACTACTGTAAGTTCACCAATATTTCTGAGTTCATTCCTAGCATTTTCAACTGCTTTTCCCATCTTTTTGACACCATCTATACTCAAATACTTTTCCCACCACTGCCCATGTATTGTTCTTTCTTTTAAAGTTGGAAAGTCATTTATCAGCTTTGTTGCTTTCTCAATCCAACCAACAACTTCTTGCTTCCTCATCCTTTTACCTCCTTGTTCCAAATTTGTCAACTTTGTTTGCAAATCGGCCAACTGGTTAGTAAGTTGATTTACTTGTGTTTCAAGATCTTCCACACTTTCATTCAAACCCACACATCCCTTAATGGTTTCAATTATTGTTGGAAATGCTGCCGATATTACTTGCCCCATCTTGTCTTCCAAAAATATATACGCTAAAAAAAAAAAAACAGAGTATTTTGATATGCATATATTAGGCCCCGTTTGGTTCGCGGAAAATATTTGAGGGGAAATGGAATTGAAATTCCATGAAAAAGAAATTACCGGAAAGATTAATTACATTGTTTGGTTAGTGAAAAATAAATTACTGGAAACATCGATTCCATTGTTTGGTTGAGTTTGGAATTGTAAAGAATAATGAATATAAAGACAATTATATCCCTACATAATAATAACAACAACAATAATAATTGTAATTAAGAAAAGTTGATGAGGGTATAATTGTCCTACTTGTTTTCCATGGAAAATGTTTTCCTCATTTTTAAGGAAAATGTTTTCCAATGAAAAATGTTTTTCATGAACCAAAAAAAGGAAAATCTTGTTTTCCTCAAATTTAAGGAAAACATTTTCCATGAACCAAACATTCCCTTATAGTTACCATTTACTTTTTTGGAGAAAAAAGGTTTCCAAGAACAACCTCTTGACCTATACTATAGGCCAGGGTTATATACATACTTAATCATTTAAGCTAACTTTTTTCCTTTTTATAATTTTTTCTATAGTACTTATTTATAAGGAGTGGGGTGGAGGCCGGGAGGGAGGACAATTACCCCACACTAGATCCACCCATGTATTGAAGGAAAATATTACATAGAGTCCCACTTCTTACTCCCAACTTCTACTCCTTACAAATTTTTGATGTAGACATTTTATGAAAATATTTTATCCTTGTTTGTCTCATCATGGAGTAAAAGTAAAGAAATACAATTTGAGAGTACATGTAATAGAACTTTTAATTTAATTTATCCCAAGTTCATTATTGAATTAGAATTAGAAAAAAATATACTAGTCATAATATAATAAAATAATCTACATACCTTGATGAGTTCAAAATATTTTAAAAATTACCTGAAAAATAAATTTACCAAATACAATTAAAAATAAGAATATGTCTCTTGCGAGATCATCTCATGTATGAAGACTAATGAGATGAATGTCAAAAACGGGTTTAAAAATCATTCTATTCTACTGTCTACTTTCTTTATCTGTTGCAACCCAAAGGGTCAATGTCCACCACCAGAGTTCGATCCTGTAACCTTCCCTCAAAAAGAATTACAGAGGTTCCATCTCAGTACAAAGTGCTTGACAAACAAAAAATACACCAAGCCAATGTTGGATCAGTTGGTAGAAAAACAAATAATAATCAAATAAAATAAGATTATTATTTTTCTGGAAATATAAGGGAAGGAAATATGGAGAAATTTGGCTAGTGTTTGGTGTTGGGTTTTTGCAAGAGTCAAGCGATCATTCTTTCCTTAAAACCTTATTTGCCACCTCCCAAAGATGCTAGGAGCATTGTGGCCTACGCTTCCCAGGATAAAACTTGCTATAATTCAATGTTTGAGCATTCAAACAAAGAATCCGGCGAGCAAGACAAGGCTATGAACACAGTATGACTAAAGAAAGAGTAGAAGCAGAGAGTTTTGAGACTGGAAATACTTTCGTGTTATGTAATTCTGTGTGTAAAAATTCTGCTGCCTCTACCTTATCTTATATAGGGGTGGAGGATTTAAATAGCTTTTAATTAGGCACTTAAGGGCACCCCTCCACCTTCCTGTAACAGCAGCCATGAACATGGGTTTCAATTAAAAATTAAAAATGGGTTTCAACTAAAAATTAAAAATTGGAATTAACTCAAAGAATTAATTCCGTAACAGCAGAATTGAACACCCAACGGTCACAAAACAGGACTGATTCGTGGCCAATTTTTGGACGACATTCGTGCCCGGGCTTGAATCAAGCCTTCCGATTTTGTTTCTAGTTGGTGATTCTTTCTCGAGTATCCCGCATACTCAAAAATCATTAAAGCATTAACATGCTAGCCTCTTGCGGTAGTCACTGTTTTAACGAGTGGTAGGGAGTCCGAGACCCCCACAATGACGCGCTCCATTCCATAATTTAGTTGTCCCATTGAACCTAGGTGCTAGCTAGGTTGGTATCCACTATAGAACTTTTTAGTCCAAGGGCATTAGACCCATTCCTTGTGTCAACTTCTCCACAACTTCTTTGCCTAACCCTTTGGTCAGCGGATCTGTTATATTGTCTTTTGACTTTACGTAGTCAATCGAGACAACACCAGTTGTGAGCAGTTGTCTAATGGTATTATGTCTACGACGCACGTGTCTAGACTTACCATTATACATATGACTATGTACTCTCCCAACTGTGGCTTGACTATCGCAATGCACACATATTGGAGGTACCGGTCTTTCCCAATTAGGAATATCCTCTATAAAATGGCGTAGCCATTCAGCCTCTTCACAACCTTTGTCCAAGGCTATCAGCTCAGATTCCATCGTGGATCTAGCTATCACAGTTTGCTTAGGCGCTTGTTTTAAACCATAGAGCGATTTAACCAACTTACACACTTTCCTTTCTTGGCCCGGAACCACGAACCCTTCGGGTTGTTCCATATAGATTTTCTCATCTAATTCGCTGTTTAGGAAAGCGGTTTTCACATCCATTTGATGAACTTCCAAGTTCCGCAACGCGGCTATGGCAAGTATCATCCTAATGGAGTTTATTCTCGTCACGGGAGAATACGTGTCGAAGTAATCAAGGCCCTCGCATTGCCTGTAACCCTTGATTACAAGCCTAGCCTTATACTTCTCGATGGAACCGTCCGGTTTCATCTTCCTTTTAAAGACCCACTTGGATCCTAAGGGTTTACTACGCGGAGGCAGATCAACCAGTTCCCAAGTGTGATTCTGTAGAATAGAATCAACTTCACTTTTTATAGCCTCTTTCCACATTGATCTTTCCGTAGAAGTCACGACTTCTACATACGTTCGGGGCTCATTTTCAATCAAACAAGATAGAAAATCAGGTTCGTTTTCTAATAAACAAGTTAGAGTACCCTAATCGTACTCTAACAGGTAAGTTAGAAAATCAGGACCGAATAATTTTCCAACTCTCGCCCGCTTACTGCGTCTCGGCTCGAGCTCGGGTTCTTTCTCAGATTCCCCACTATCATTATCTATAGTTTCGTCAAACGTTCGTTTTGACGTACTTGGTCCCTTGTTGGACCTACAAGGAAATATATTTTCAAAAAAATATGCATTCCTTGATTCTATTATCGTGTTCTCATGTACGTCCAGATTATGGGACTCATGTACTAAGATCCGATAAGCAGTACTATTATGTGCATAGCCAATAAAGATACAGTTCGCTGTCTTAGGACCTATCTTTATTTTCTTAGGTGTTGGCACCAAAACTTTGGCAAGACACCCCCACACTTTCAGGTACTAGTAAGAAGGTTTCCTACCGTTCCACAGCTCATAAGGAGTTTTATCGAGCTTCTTGCGGGGGTACCTTATTCAAAAGGTAATTACTTGTCAAAATCGCCTCACCCCACGCATCTTGAGGTAGGCCCGAACTTATAAGCATCGCATTCATCATATCTTTCAATGTACGATTCTTTCATTCGTCAACACCGTTCGATTGAGGTGAGTAAGGTGCAGTACGCTCGTGTATTATACCTATACTCGCACAGAAGTCACCAATACGTGCTTCGTACTCACCACCTCTATCGCTTCTAACCTTCTTAATTCTCCGATTAAGTTGGTTTTCCACTTCATTCTTATAAAGAACGAATTTATCAACGACTTCATCTTTGCTCTTAAGCAAATACACATAGCAGTATCGAGTGCTATCGTCGATAAATGTGATAAAATACTTATTACCACCTCTCATTTGTATCGATCTAAAATCGCACAAATCACTATGGATTAATTCTAGTGGTTCAACTTCCCTTTCAACCGATTTGAAAGAAACTTTCGTTAGTTTTGCCTCAACACAAATTTGACACTTGTTATTTGTGTCAATTTTAAAGTTAGGAATATGGTCCATGCTAATTAATCTACGCATAGAATTAAAATTAACATGACCTAGCCGGCTAGCCTACCATGCCACAAATTGGAAGACTCAAGCAAGTAAACAGAATTAACTTTGCTTTTATTGATAACAGGAATTACACTGAGCTTAAAAAGCCCGTCAGTTACATATCCTTTACTAACAAACATCCCTAATTTGGACAAAACTACTTTGTCTGACTCGAACACCATGCGAAAGCCATGCTTGTTCAACAGAGAGCCAGACACAAGATTCTTCCTCAGCTCAGGAACATACAACACGTTGTTCAACGTCAGTTCCTTCCCGGAAGTCATCTTCAGAACCACCTTGCCCATGCCTTCCACAGCAGACTGAGCAGAGTTTTCCATCCACACCTTTTCACCCTCAACGGTCTCAAAGGTGTTGAAAATCTCTTGGTTGCAACACAAGTGTCTGGTTGCACCGGTATCAATGAACCACTCACGAGAGTTTGAGCCTACGAGGTTCACCTCAGTCACCATAGCCGAAAGGCTAATCTCGACCTCCTTCTGACTGCTATCTCCAACAACATTGGCTTCAGAACTCTTGTTCTTCTTCCTTGGAGCCTTGCATTCAGATGCTCTGTGGCCAGGCTTGCCACAATTGTAGCATTCACCAGGAAACTTGTTCTTGGTAACGCCACCTTTCGGACCTAGCTTTCACTTGTCCTTCTTGTTCCTCTTGGAGCTTTTACCATGCTCCACAACGTTTTCCTTAGCGCCAACAATGATAGGAACTTTCCTATCATTCGTCTTGTTCCCTTCCTCAATCCTGAGTCGCTGGATCAGGTCCTCCAGATTCATTTCCTTTCGCTTATGCTTAAGGTAGTTCTTGAAGTCCTTCCAACCTGGAGGCAATAAGTGGATCACAGATCCCACTTGGAAGGCTTCACTTAGCACCATGCCCTCGTCACGGATCTCATTGAAGATTAATTGCAAATCTTCTACCTGACTTAGCACGACCTCTGAATCAACCATTTTGAAGTAGAGGAATCGGCCAACCATAAATTTCTTTGAGCCGGCATCCTCACTTCGGTATTTATGATCCAAAGCTTCCCACAACGCTTTTCATGTGTTAATCTTTCGATATACATCATATAGCGTGTCACACAATCCGTTCAGGATGTAGTTTCGGCAAAGGAAGTCCGAATCCTTCCAATAGCCAACTGTCATCACGGATTGTGCATCTTGTTCCTTCAACGCATGAACACTCTCAGAGAAGAACCTTGCCAAGCCGAGAGTTGTTAGGTAGAACAACATCTTTTGTTGCCACCTCTTGAAGTTCGACCCAACACCGGTGAACTTCTCCGGCTTTTCAGCCGAACCACTCGGTACCGAAGGTACTCGAGACATGGGAATATATCCCTCAGTGCTCCCACCATCTTGTGAACCAACGTTCACTGGTGTAGCTTGGGAATTAGCAACATTGTTACCGTTTCCTCCATTGTTGTCCGCAACAACATTATCCTCCCCATCGATTGGCAGTACGGGATGCTCCATTTTCTTCAATGAAATTCGGAGAAGACCACCAACGGAAAAACAAGGAGTAAGGTTTTAAGACTGTTGGATCCTTGGTAGAAAAACAAATAATAATCAATAAAATAAGATTATTATTTTTCTGGAAATATAAGGGAAGGAAAGATGGAGAAATTTGGCTAGTGTTTGGTGTTGGGTTTTTGCAAGATTCAAGCGATCACTCTTTCCTTAAAACCTTATTTGCCACCTCCCAAAGATGCTAGGAGCATTGTGGCCTAGGCTTCCCAGGATAAAACTTGCTATGATTCAATGTTTGAGCATTCAAACAAAGAATCCGACAAGCAAGACAAGGCTATGAACACAGTATGGCTAAAGAAAGAGTAGAAGCAAAGAGTTTTGAGGCTGGAAATACTTTCGTGTTATGTAATTCTGTGTGTAAAAATTCTGCTGCCTCTACCTTCTCTTATATAGGGGTGGAGGATTTAAATAACTTTTAATTAAGCACTTAAAGGCACCCCTCCACCTTCCTGTAACAGCAGCCATGAACATGGGTTTCAATTAAAAATTAAAATTAACTCAAAGAATTAATTCCTTAACAACAAAATTGAACACCCAACGGTCACAAAACAGGACATGTTCGTGCAGGTCGAAACTGGAAGTTTCGGCCATGGTATTAAGGCTAACATAAACTGTAGTAAACTAGTAACCTGCCTCGTTACAGCGGAAGCTCTAGGACCGCCCAAGTATCCCTAGCCATAGTTGTTGGTATTGCCACGAGATGGTAAACCTGCAGAATAAAGGTTAGTGTTTTGTCTACAACTTCTCCCCCGAATACCTGATAGTGTGTGTATCCTGAACACGGGAGCTGTGGGAGGACTCATTATGCTTAGAAGCCTACATGCCATCAATGTAGGCAGATATTCAGTTAATCTTAAACTGAATATCCTGGGTTGCCTAACAGATTAAGCCACTAACTGACTTAATCTTCCTACTTGCACCACAACCACCCAATAATACAATATATTATATATTATAATATATTGTATACAGGGAAAATACTTACATTTGGCAAACTACTCGTGTTCGTGTTCAGTAAGCGTTCGTTTATGTTCATTTGTTAAGGTAAATGAACATTAACAAACAAAATTTAGAGCTCAGTTAATAAACGAACAGAGCTTGAACAGTTGTAAGCTCGTTTGCTAAGAGATCGTGAACAAGCTCGTTTGTGTTCGTTTATTAATGTTCGTGAATAAGCTCGTTTATGTTCGTTAATAATGTTCGTGAACAATCTCGTTTGTGTTCGTTTAATAATGTTCGCGAACATGTTCACAAACATATATATTATATTAGTTATGTAGTTGTGTTGTTTGTTTGATTATTGTTCGTGAACGTAGATTATTTATTGTTCACGAACGAATTGTGATCATGAACATGTACATGTTTTTGTCTATTAAGTGTTCATGAACGTAAATAAATATGTTCGTGAACGTGCTTGTTAATGAACATGTTTGTGAACGTGTTAACGAACACGTTTGCGAACGTGTTCACGAACGTTAACAAACACGTTCACGAACGTTAACAAACACTAACTAACGCTTAGCAAACCAACACGAACAGGATTTTCAAAAACCTTAACAAACGAACACGAACACGAACACTCCAAATTCCTTAACAAACGAACACAAACAACACGTTTATGTTCGGTTCGTTAACAACCCTAATTATGTGGCAAATAAAAGAGGTTGAATAAATCATATGGAGTAAATTAAATTCTCACTTAAAATTTAGGGTCTGTTTACTAACTGGAAATTTCTAGAAACTAGAAAATAGAAAACAGAAAACATGTTTACTAGCACATTTTTCCATTTTAAAAACTGAAAATAATTTCTGGATATTTCTGAAAAACGGGAACACTCTTAAAAACTATTTTCTAAATGGAAAACATAATAATCTATCATCTATTTAATTATATGTCACTATAACCACATTACTATGATTACATTCATTATCATCTTATTTTACTTATCGCTATCTTCTATCTTTTCTACTTACTTTACTTATTTAAACATAACTTATTTACTTACACTTTAAAGTTAGACATTATTTACATTATCAAAATTAAAAATTAAACTCTATATAATCTTTTAGATTTTGATTGAACTCAATAGATTATTAGTTCGAATATTTTTAATTATGTTACATAGCAATACAAGTTCGGTCCAGATATTGGATATTGAAATCTCACATCTCACATATATTGGAATTCAAAGTAAAAGTTATATCTACTATCTACTATACTAATAAGAGCCCAAGAGAGTTAGGCCTATAATGGGTAGAAAAAATGGCGGTCAAATTTTTTAATCAAATGAATGGCTCAAATTGATCAGATTTTAATTTTTCCTTAAGATTTCCTAATTTATCCTTAATGAATATGATTATCCGTTAACTTTTCCGTTAAATATTATTTTTTTCCGTTAATTTCTGTTAGTTCACCGTTAACTTACTCATTGATTTCAATAAGAAAGGTCTTATGTTCGAACCCCATCCCAATTAAAATTGACATAATTAGTACTCTATTTTACTCTTATTAAATTAAAAAATAATTTAGTAGCTAAAACAAAATTAATGTAATTAAAATTGGCATAATTTAGTAATTAAAATTGGCATAATTAGTACTCTATTTATGCATTTCTTTAATTTAGAATTATGTGTCTACAATGTCTTTATTCAAAAAAATTAGTCATTATCAATAAATTAAATAAGAGAAAATAATTTCATTAGTTATATTGTCTTTATTTTTCTCCAATATAAAAATTCTTTACATTCAAATTCATCAATTGATTATATTCGCTACATTGTCTCTACAATGTCTTTATTAAAAAAAATTTATTCATTATCAATAAATTCATTAAGAGAAATAATTTTATTAGTTATATTGTCTTTATATTTCTCCAATGTAAAAATTCATTACATTCAAATTCATCAATTGATTATATTCACTACATTGTCTATTATCTTTTTTGTGCACTATTTTTTAATTAAATATCAAAGTTATAATACAAAATAATGATATATATTTATTTACCAAGTATTTTATTAATATCATGAAAAAATTAAAAATATATATATAATTAATAAAGTCAATCATATTAACTACTTCGAGAGATTTGTTGACAAAGAGAGTATTCAAATCACACAACAAATTGAAGTGAGAACTACCCCGCAATGTCCTTGTTTGATAATCACCAGTTAGCGGATTATATTAGTGAATTTGACCAGCGAATTATATCAACGATTGGTAAAAAGATATTTGAAAAAATTAGCTGTTTAGATTAACATGTAAAATGACCAAAGGGTATAATAATAATAATAATAATAATAATAATAATAATAATAATAATAATAATAATAATAATAATAATAATAATAAAATAATAATAATAATAATAATAATAATAATAATAATAATAATAATAATAATAATAATAATAATAATAATAATAATAATAATAATAATAATAATAATAATAATAATAATAATAATAATAATAATAATAATAATAATAATAATAATAATAATAATAATAATAATAATAATAATAATAATAATAATAATAATAATAATAATAATAATAATAATAATAATAATAATAATAATAATAATAATAATAATAATAATAATAATAATAATAATAATAATAATAATAATAATAATTAATAATAATAATAATAATAATAATAATAATAATAATAATAATAATAATAATAATAATAATAATAATAATAATAATAATAATAATAATAATATAATAATAATAATAATAATAATAATAATAATAATAATAATAATAATAATAATAATAATAATAATAATAATGATAATGATAATGATAATGATAATGATAATGATAATGATAATGATAATGATAATGATAATGATAATGATAATGATAATGATAATGATAATGATAATGATAATGATAATGATAATGATAATGATAATAATAATAATAATAATAATAATAATAATAATAATAATAATAATAATAATAATAATAATAATAATAATAATAATAATAGTAATAGTAATAGTAATAGTAATAGTAATAGTAATAGTAATAATAATAATAATAATAATAATAATAATAATAATAATAATAATAATAATAATAATAATAATAATAATAATAATAATAATAATAATAATAATAATAATAATAATAATAATAATAATAATAATAATAATAATAATAATAATAATAATAATAATAATAATAATAATAATAATAATAATAATAATAATAATAATAATAATAATAATAATAATAATAATAATAATAATAATAATAATAATAATAATAATAATAATAATAATAATAATAATAATAATAATAATAATAATAATAATAATAATAATAATAATAATAATAATAATAATAATAATAATAATAATAATAATAATAATAATAATAATAATAATAATAATAGTAATAATAATAATAATAATAATAATAATTGTTTTTAAAAAATTAAAAATATATAATTAAGTCAATCATATTAACTGTACTACTTGGCGGATTTATTGACAAAAAGAGTATTCAAATCACACAACAAATTAAAGTGGAAAACTACTTCGCAATATCCTTGTTTGGCAATCAACTGTTAGCTCTTCAATATTAGTATATATTTAATATTTTATGCCCTAATTTTTATTTTCTCTCCCTTATGTCCCGTATTTGGTTTCAACCATACATATATAATTATTTTATTGACAATTATAATCAAAATATTGACTATATTATCTTGCATTTGTAAACTTTGAATTACATATTTAAATACGCAAATTAAACATTCAGTTATCTATGCATGAACAATTCCAATACAATCTTGTCTTGATATACTTTAAAGTACTTATTTTTAAAAAAAAAACATTGGGCATTATCCCAATCGCGCAATGCGCGTAAAAAACTAGTATTCATATACATGTCATTCAAATGAATATATCCAAACAATATTTTAAATATTAGCTCAAAAAATATTAATATTATCTAAACTAAATTTTAGGTGAACTTAGTAGGTTATTGGTTCGGATATATTTTTTTAGTTATTATGTTATATACAGATATAAATTTTTGTTAAGTTATCAAATCTAAAAATCTTACATATATTAGACTTAAATGTAAAAAAAAAAATTAAATTTATTTCATTTAAACCAAACATATGTAAAAATATTTTAAATATAATATCTAAAAATCACTCGAAATTAAACTTTTGTTAATCTTATAACGTTAATCTAAAAATAAAAATTTTTAAAAAATAAGTGTAAGTAAACAAGTTTTCTAAATAGAAAACAGAGAATGAAAACTGAAAAATTAGAAAACAGAAAACAGTTCTCTGTTAATAAACATACCACTTTTTTAAAGAATTTTGTATTAAAACTAAACTATGTAAAGTGTGAAATATAAAAAAGTATTTAGAATTTGCATACCTTCAGCAACAGCCTTGTGGTTTGAAGTTTGAAGCTCTGATCTTTCTATTATATTGTAGCAAGGAAGAAGCAAAGCGGTGATTTATGATTCCAATTTCTGTTTTGAAGTTAAATAAATTAAGACTCAAACTCACAAGAGAAATTGGAAGAATTAAAAGTTGACACCCCCCCCCCCCCCCCCCCCCCCCAGGCCACAGCTAAATTAAAAGTTGAATGCTGAGATATTACTTATAGCTATTGTCTTGGTTGGTGCATATATAAGTTAAAAGTTTAAATTTGTTGGTCAAATCTTTACGACCTAACGGGCCAACGGCACCACAAATTTTAGTATGGACCATGTTCTAACAGCATGAACCATAAAATATGTATTATTTTAATTATATTTCATTTTATTTGACAATATTATTATATTTTTAAATTTTATTATAGCAATACTAAAGTATCATTTTAATTGTACTATATTTTCATTTGATAATATATATTATTTCCTCAAAAAAAAAAAGATAATATATATTATTGCTTGAACTCTATTTTTTATTTTATTTTCTACACACTTTTTAAATTATAGTTATGTTGAAATATTATTTTAATTGCACTTAAAGTTATTTGACAATATATGTTATTGTAAGCCTCTGGATTTTAGTTTCATTTTTCACGCACACTAATTCCATTATAACAATACTAAATAAAGTATCATTTTAATTATATTACAATTTCATTTGATAATAATGTACTCTCTTTTTTAGTTTAATTTTTCATACACACTAGTTTCATTATAATATAACACTAAAGTATTACTCCGTATTTTAATTCTACTATAATATCTTTCGACGATCATGGTCCACCGTATAACAATTGCAACGTCACTTTCTGATCGAGAGAATTTTCATTGGAAATATTTGACAAAAGAAATAAATATTTAAATTTCACTAAACGTCTAAACCGTCAATTACAATTTCATTCGTAAAAAATAAAAAATAAAAATATGAATAACACTTGTGTAAGACCGTGACACGAGTCTTAAATCTCAATCCGTGAGACAGGTCGAATCTTTTATTAATGGGTCAAATCTTTAACCTCATTAATCAAAGATCCGACTCGTTTCACTATACAAGTTTTTGCCTAAAAATATTTGTTGCAAGACAACTATTCATCAGCTAGAATTATGAAGAATATAACAATTATATATGCTTCTTCCAAAAAAAAAAATAACAATTATATATGCACACCTTTATGAGTCCGGAATACTTAGAAGAAATATGAAAAAGTAAATATAAATGATGTAAGAATTAACTAAAACTAAAAAGAAAAAAAAAAGTATTTTACCAAATAAAATTGGAAAGAAGAAGAAAGATCGAACTAGAGAGATCGAATTAACTTAAATAGTTGATTTAGCCACTACAGATGAAAAGAGGTTGATCTACCTTCATGAGTCAGAAAAAGCTGTCTTAGTTTAGTAAAATAGTTAAAGAGGATGAAATTTGCAAGTTATAATTAAAAATATTGAATTATTATGATTAACTATAGAATTAACTCTTTTTTAATTAAATACAATTAAAAAATAATAAGTTATAAACTTTTGAATATATATTTCAAATTTGAAATTATTTATATAACATAGGTGTGAGTGAAGAGAATAGATGCAGAGGAAATTTAATGCTTCAAATCGAACAAATATTTGCTGCAAAGGAAATATAAAAAATTCATCTATTTAGTCAAGAGAATAGATGCATACATACCTGCAGCGGATCGGAGCAGCTATAATTTGTGTTTAAAAACTGGAATTCACTTAGCAGTAGCTTATCGGCAATAAACAAACCCAGAAGCCTAGATGCAGAGAGAGAGAGAGGGTTTTTTAAGAAGAAGAAGAGAAATTCAATGGAAGGAGTTAAGGAACTTTTTCTTTTTTTTTTTTTTTTTTTGGTTTCTGAAGAAGGAGAAGAAGAAAATGAGAAATTCAATGGTCAGAAATTTTTTTGAGTTGCTGCGTATAAATCATCATAACACAGTATAATTAAAATTTAAATGATCTTTAATTTTGATAATTATATCTTATATATTTACAATATGATTCAATTTTTTACTTCTTACTTCTTACAATATCATTGAATAGGTTAAAGTACTTACAAAGTCCCACGTTTTGTTCATTTTAGTTATTATACCTTTATTTTGTTCAATTTAGTCTTTGTACTTTCAAAAGTTATGTAATTAAAGATAATAATTAACGGTGTTAATATTACCGTTAACTTAGGTTACGTGGTACTGACGATATTTATAATCCTACTCGTATATTACTTTATAAATATTTAAAATTAATTATTTTTTCCACCAATATATTAAATTAGTATGTCGAAATAAATAATTACAACAATGTTCCTAATGAGATTTGAACAATTGTCCTTAATTTTGCCACTTTTTAAAGTAGATGGACTAAATTGAACAGAATAAAAGTACAATGATTAAATTGAAAAAAATACTATAATACAGAGACTTCATAGGTAATTTGACCCATTCAATATAATTATGGCCCTATTTGGTAAAATAGTTAGTTTATCAGCCAATTTTAACTTATTTGGCAACTATTAATTGTTGAACTTGGTTAAAAAATCAATATAATTGTTTAGTTAATTAGCTTTTTGTAACTCCAAAATACGTAGTACTAAAAGTCAAAAAGCTGTTCAAAGCAATTTTTTCAATTAGCTTTTTGAAAAAAGAAATTATAACAAACAGTTATCAACTAATAATTAATTTACTAAACACCTTTTTACCATCAACTAATGTTATCAACTAGTTATACCTTTTAATTAGCCCAATCAACTAACAATTAATAGCTATCAGCTATCACTCATTTACCAAACATGCCTATATCTTTTATTTTACTTCATAATTTTGAATGCAATTTGAGCAAATAATTGAAGCCAGCTGTGTCCAGTGCACCGACATAATAACGAGTAATTGAAAAGTAGTCTAGTAGTGGACCAACGTTTTGAAAATTATTGTACCCTGTCTATGGAAATTGAATAGGAATCCACACATTTGCTTAAATATACTCCGTATTACTTTGTCTAAGTAATTAACAGTGAAATTCTTTATATTCTTATTTCAAAAAAAAAATCTTTATATTCTTTAATTACTATTCATTAATCAATTCAACAAAAAAATCATTTAATAATCACATACAAAAAAAAAAGTTATTCAAAAAATGTCAAATTTAAAAGTAATCTAATAAATTTAAAAGAGGAATGTATCATCATCACCTTTTATTTGTTTCAATGTACAAATTATGGACATGTAGGGCAACTAGTAGTTATATATAGTTGGAAAATTATTTTTTGTTATAACCAATTTAGCTTTAAAATTTTCACCTAATTTAGTTGTTGTGATTGACTACATGACTAATGTTAGACTTCATAATTTTGAACATAATTTACTAACATCATATATGAAACAATTATTTAAGCTAATTGATGTTATCACATCTGTGTTTGTTTTTATAGTTATTTTGAATCATCTCAGTAACTAAAGAGGGTGTATTCAATCATGACTTTTGTAGAATTTTAAAGACTTTTAAAATGATAGATTTTAACAAACTTTGATTGACTTTTATAGAGTCTCAAAACTTTTTAAAACTTTATAAGACTCTATAAAAGTCTGTATAAAAACATTCATAGACTTTTATCAATTTTTTATTTTAAAAAGTCTACAAAAGTCATTAAAATTCTAAATTGAATACATACTTACAAACTTTCATTGATTTTGATTCTTATCATTTATAATTTTCTTACAAAACATTTATAATATATCATAAAATTTTCTTATTACGTAGTTCTTCACTCATATCAATATTCTCAACATTATTATGTTTATCCATAGTATGTTGAGACGTATATGCTAATTACTTATATATATTATTAATAAACCAAAAAAATTAAATAAAAACAATCTAATATATATATATATATATATATATATATATATATATATATATATATATATATATATATACTTTGCTAAGCATCACGCAAAGAACTATTATTTGCAATAGCAATTTGAGACTGCGAATAACAACAAGGTGTTACTGTTTGCAACCCCAAATTGTTGTTGCGAACAGTAGTTCGCTATTCGTAGTAACTTGTTGTTTAAAAAAGGAAAAATATATATTACGACTATAAACATAAAAAGAATAAAAATCAAAATATATAAGTATTTATATGAATATTATGAAACATATACTAAAATTTGATAATGAAAAATTTGCTTTGTTCATGTATTTAGGGAGAATTAGAGAAAGTTAGGGATAAAAATTTAGTAAAAAAAATAAAAAAAAATCATAGAAAAAATAAAAATCAATATAAACAAGCAATAATGAAGTAAAAATAATATTATTTCGAATTTTTAGAGGAAGATTGTAATGTTTAGGAGAGAGAGAAAAAATTGGTAGAGTTTAGGTATGAGGAAAATATATATAGGATAATGAAGAAAAAAATAATTTTATTAAATTTAAATAGGTTTATAAAGTTTAAATTGGGAGAAAAAATAAAGTTTAAATAGAGAGAGAAAACATTCAAAGTTGTTAGAAACAAAGTTTTGAAATCGGGGGGTTGATGGTTGGATTTCAACTATTTATATTTGAGAAGAAAAAGTTTACAAAAGTCTTAAAATTAAAAAGTCTACAAAAGTTCATAACTTTTTGAATACCACGTGACTTTTAAAGACTCTCTAAAAGTCTTAATCGAATACCACACGACTTTTAAAGACTCTTTAAAAATCTTGATTGAATACCGCCTAACTTTTAAAGACTCTCTAAGGAGGGTGTACTCAATCATGACTTTCATAGAGTTTTAAAGACTTTTATGAACTTTAAAAGTTTGGAGGTATTCAATTCAAACTTTTAGGGAGTCTTTAAAAGTCAGGCGGTATTCAATCAAGATTGTTAAAGAGTCTTTAAAAGTCGGGTGGTATTCGATTAAGACTTTTAAAGAGTTTTTAAAAGTCATGTGGTATTCAAAAAGTTATGAACTTTTGTAGACTTTTTAATTTTAAGACTTTTGTAGACTTGTGTAGACTTTTCCTTCTCAAATATAAATAGTTGAAATCCAACCATCAACCCCAAGATTTCAAATTTTCTTTCTAACAACTTTGAATGTTTTCTCTCTCTATTTAAACTTTATTTTTTCTCCCTATTTAAACTCTATAAACCTATCTAAATTCAATAAAATTTTTTTTTTCTTCATTATCCTATATTTTCCTCATACGTAAACTCTACCAAATTTTCTCTCTCATAAACTTTAGAATCTTCATCTAAAAATTCGAAATAATATTATTTTTACTTCATTATTACTTGTTTATATTGGTTTTTTTTTTCTATGAATTTTTTATCCCTAACTTTCTCTAATTCTCCTTAAATACATGAACAAAGTAAATTTTTCATCGTCAAATTTTAGTATATGTTTCATAATATTCATATAAATACTTATATATTTTGATTTTTATTATTTGAAAGTTTGTAAGGATGTATTCAATTTAGAATTTCAATGACTTTTGTAGACTTTTTAAAATAAAAAGTTGATAAAAGTCTATGAATATTTTTTATATAGACTTTTATAGAGTCTTATAAAGTTTTAAAAAGTTTTGAACGATTCTATGAAAGTCAATCAAAGTTTATTAAAATCTATCATTTTAAAAGTCTTTAAAACTCTACAAAAGTCATGATTGAATACACCCCCCTAAAAGTTTAAATTGAATACCCCCAAACTTTTAAAGTTCATAAAAGTCTTTAAAACTCTATGAAAGTCATGATTGAATACACCCCCTTAAGTTCTTTAATTTTGCTTATTTAATAAATGTTTTCCTTGCTATTCTCATTAGGATATGATTTTACACTTATTTTGAATGTTTTACGGTATTTGCTAATATTTTTAAACCATTGTAAGTCAAAGTTATGAGCAAAAAAAATCTTAAGATAAAATTAGAGTCAAAAGTAGACCGAAAGACACATAGTACATTTGACGCGTCCAAAATTTTCAGAAAGTTTTCTGGTCCTGGTCTCGACGCGTCAAGCAAATGACGCAGCAATTAATTCAAAAGGAAGCAGCGCTGTTTTGCATTAGAAATCAATTCCCAAATTCCATGAGGGCAGGCACTGATTCCAAGCAAATCAAAGTGGATTGCATAATTTCCAAATTAAAAGTTAGGCAAATAATTTTCAAAGTCAAAGACAAAAATTTCTAAATAATAAAATAAGAAAATTTCAACCTCGCCTCAACTTTGTACCTATTATAAAATTCCATTTTCCTTAACCTTAAGAAGACAAGTAGTTTAGAATAGAGTAAATAATTAGAATAGATAATTTACAATTCATAGTTTAGAATTCAGAGGTTTTTGGAGATAAGAAGGAGAGAAATCAAGAGCCACAAGTTGTCTTGGGAAGCAAGAAGAAGACTAGGGAGATTTGAGAAAATCGTCTGGTTAATTCTTGTACTCTTTTGATGATTCGTGATGGAATAATATAATATGCCTGCCATATTATTATTATTATTATTATTATTATTATTATTATTATTATTGTTATTATGTATAATAATAATGATATTAATTAGTCAAAGAGAAGAGGTCATCATGGCAAGAAAATAGGGAAGGCTACTGGAAGTTACAACTGATGACATTATATAAAGATTCTGGGATGCAAACAAAAGGGGGAGAAATCTCAGATATAAAACCTTTTCTTCTACATATATATTATGGATTCTTCCTTATACTCCATGGCCATGGCCACCTTATGTATATATACTACACCTACAACTACTTAGTGGATTTCGGCTTGGCTTAGCCCAAAAAGGCTCGTGGTTTTCACCGTATTGGTTTCCACGTTAAATATCTTTGTGTCTGTCTATTTATTTATTGATTCCCCGCAATCATCACTTCATAATATTCATCTATATTTTCTCCATGGAGATGTTTATTCATTAATTGGATTAATTAACACGGACCCCCGGGTTAATTAATTCCATCAATGGTGCTCTTGTTGAGAGCGGCTGTATAAGCTTAAGCATGCTCTCTCTTTTATCTATCCCTTGATTAAACACTCAAGTTTAATTTGTTCTCCATTCATATCTCACAACGAAATATATTATTCATCTTTGTGATATTCATCTTTATATTGGTCATCTTTTTTCATGATTCCATTTATACATGATTCTTTCATTGATTTGGAAGCTTGAAATGTGGAGTTTCTGACACTATAATAACCGCTTGAGATTGGGTTTCCCTTTGTTCTTGAATGAGATCGAAGCAGAGGCCGAAGAAACAATGAATGCAGTGGCCAGTTCCTCTGCTGCCTTTCGGGTATAATGAGGATTATCCTCATTATACTGGCTTTCACTATTTTCAAAGCCAGAAGGCCTGTACCACCGTCGATTCCGATCTCTCCTTCGACATGTTCCGACTCGCTGTCCGCCTCAATCTCACCCTCGACGCCGACGTCTCCTTCTAGAACCCCAACGGTGTTGGCTTCAATTATACGGCAATAGCTCCGTCCTACTCAAGTACGGGCGAGTGGACGTCGGCGGCGCTCCCATTCCCGCCGGCAAGATTGGGGCTAGCCAGACCGTCCAATGAACATCTCCCTCCCTATCATGGCAGATTGGCAGATCACCTTCTTTCCAATAATCAGCTCTTCTCCGATAGCCATGAGGATTATTTTTATTTTTTTTTGGAAGAAATTCTGGAGACGAGATGCCGTGAACTGTTGTTACCGAAGCTCTGCAACTTGAATTGTTGTTGCCAGGTGTGATGCCGCAAAGGCTATGGCTGTCGATTCCAAAGAATTACAATATAAGTGGTGAATCCCAACCGGGCATTGAAATTTAAAAGATAAGTTTCTCTAATCATTAGATTGCTTTATATTATTATTGTTATAATAATAATT